>NC_069499.1:3187499-3318296 GCF_027579735.1 Bombina bombina
TTGGTGTATAAGTGAGATACAGAGGGGGTCACTAGCGGGTGTATAAGTGAGATACAGAGGGGGTCACTAGCGGGTGTATAAGTGAGATACAGAGGGATCACTAGCGGGTGTATAAGTGAGATACAGAGGGGTCACTAGCGGGTGTATAAGTGAGATACAGAGGGGTCACTAGCGGGTGTATAAGTGAGATACAGAGGGGGTCACTAGCGGGTGTATAAGTGAGATACAGAGGGAGTCACTAGCGGGTGTATAAGTGAGATACAGAGGGGTCACTAGCGGGTGTATAAGTGAGATACAGAGGGAGTCACTAGCGGGTGTATAAGTGAGATACAGAGGGGGTCACTAGCGGGTGTATAAGTGAGATACAGAGGGGTCACTAGCGGGTGTATAAGTGAGATACAGAGGGGGTCACTAGCGGGTGTATAAGTGAGATACAGAGAGGGTCACTAGCGGGTGTATAAGTGAGATACAGAGGGGTCACTAGCGGGTGTATAAGTGAGATACAGAGGGGTCACTAGCGGGTGTATAAGTGAGATACAGAGAGGGTCACTAGCGGGTGTATAAGTGAGATACAGAGGGGGTCACTAGCGGGTGTATAAGTGAGATACAGAGGGGGTCACTAGCGGGTGTATAAGTGAGATACAGAGGGGGTCACTAGCGGGTGTATAAGTGAGATACAGAGGGGGTCACTAGCGGGTGTATAAGTGAGATACAGAGAGGTCACTAGCGGGTGTATAAGTGAGATACAGAGGGGGTCACTAGCGGGTGTATAAGTGAGATACAGAGGGGTCACTAGCGGGTGTATAAGTGAGATACAGAGAGGGTCACTAGCGGGTGTATAAGTGAGATACAGAGGGAGTCACTAGCGGGTGTATAAGTGAGATACAGAGAGGGTCACTAGCGGGTGTATAAGTGAGATACAGAGGGGGTCACTAGCGGGTGTATAAGTGAGATACAGAGGGGGTCACTAGCGGGTGTATAAGTGAGATACAGAGAGGGTCACTAGCGGGTGTATAAGTGAGATACAGAGGGGGTCACTAGCGGGTGAATAAGTGAGATACAGAGGGGGTGACTAGCGGGTGTATAAGTGAGATACAGAGGGGGTCACTAGCTGGTTTTTGAGTGAGATACAGAGGGGATCACTAGCGGGTGTATGAGTGAGATACAGAGGGAGTTAGTTTGTGTTCCTGGCCTTGGGGTCTAGCTTCTGTGTCTGCTTTATCTCTGCAGATAGTTTGTGTTCCTGGCCTTGAGGTCTAGCTTCTGTGCCTGCTTTATCTCTGCAGATAGTTTGTGTTCCTGGCCTTGAGGTCTAGCTTCTGTGTCTGCTTTATCTCTGCAGATAGTTTGTGTTCCTGGCCTTGGGGTCTAGCTTCTGTGCCTGCTTTATCTCTGCAGGTAGTTTGTGTTCCTGGCCTTGGGGTCTAGCTTCTGTGCCTGCTTTATCTCTGCAGATAGTTTGTGTTCCTGGCCTTGGGGTCTAGCTTCTGTGCCTGCTTTATCTCTGCAGATAGTTTGTGTTCCTGGCCTTGGGGTCTAGCTTCTGTGCCTGCTTTATCTCTGCAGATAGTTTGTGTTCCTGGCCTTGGGGTCTAGCTTCTGTGCCTGCTTTATCTCTGCAGATAGTTTGTGTACCTGTCCTTGGGGTCTAGCTTCTGTGCCTGCTTTATCTCTGCAGGTAGTTTGTGTTCCTGTCATTGGGGTCTAGCTTCTGTGTCTGCTTTATCTCTGCAGATAGTTTGTGTTCCTGGCCTTGGGGTCTAGCTTCTGTGTCTGCTTTATCTCTGCAGATAGTTTGTGTACCTGTCCTTGGGGTCTAGCTTCTGTGCCTGCTTTATCTCTGCAGATAGTTTGTGTTCCTGGCCTTGGGGTCTAGCTTCTGTGCCTGCTTTATCTCTGCAGGTAGTTTGTGTTCCTGTCATTGGGGTCTAGCTTCTGAGCCTGCTTTATCTCTGCAGGTAGTTTGTGTTCCTGTCCTTGGGGTCTAGCTTCTGTGCCTGCTTTATCTCTGCAGATAGTTTGTGTTCATGGCCTTGGGGTCTAGCTTCTGTGCCTGCTTTATCTCTGCAGGTAGTTTGTGTTCCTGGCCTTGGGGTCTAGCTTCTGTGCCTGCTTTATCTCTGCAGATAGTTTGTGTTCATGGCCTTGGGGTCTAGCTTCTGTGCCTGCTTTATCTCTGCAGGTAGTTTGTGTTCCTGGCCTTGGGGTCTAGCTTCTGTGCCTGCTTTATCTCTGCAGGTAGTTTGTGTTCCTGTCCTTGGGGTCTAGCTTCTGTGCCTGCTTTATCTCTGCAGATAGTTTGTGTTCCTGTCCTTGGGGTCTAGCTTCTGAGCCTGCTTTATCTCTGCAGGTAGTTTGTGTTCCTGGCTTTGGGGTCTAGCTTCTGTGTCTGCTTTATCTCTGCAGGTAGTTTGTGTTCCTGGCTTTGGGGTCTAGCTTCTGTGTCTGCTTTATCTCTGCAGGTAGTTTGTGTTCCTGGCTTTGGGGTCTAGCTTCTGTGCCTGCTTTATCTCTGCAGGTAGTTTGTGTTCCTGGCTTTGGGGTCTAGCTTCTGTGTCTGCTTTATCTCTGCAGGTAGTTTGTGTTCCTGGCCTTGGGGTCTAGCTTCTGTGCCTGCTTTATCTCTGCAGATAGTTTGTGTTCCTGGCCTTGGGGTCTAGCTTCTGCGTCTGCTTTATCTCTGCAGATAGTTTGTGTTCATGGCCTTGGGTTCTAGATTTTCTACCTACTTTTTCTGTGCAGGTACAATGGAGCTGGACGATGTCTCGGTAACTGATGGACATTTGTTGGGACGTGTTGCTAGATTAATAGATTACGTAGATGAGGAGGGGGCTGAGCAGGACTTATATAACAAGCTACTGGATCTAAAGATCAGGAATGGCTTCTATCTGCAGGAGTTAAGTGCACTGTACACGTCTCATCCTGCGCAGTCTTCATGCACACCCACAGAGCCTCATGTGGAGGAATTGTTTGGTGCTAAAAAGAGTCCTGTGCAGGAGCCTGGTATACAGAGTAAGGTCACAAGGTGAGTGTGTCTCTTATATCACTGCATTATCATTTGTGTTATTCTCCAACTAAATGCCAGATTGCACATTGTCTAAACATTCGGCTGTAAGAATTTATGTATAGATTAAATGGCTGTAAACTAATTACGCAAGCTGCTTACATCATATACAATTAAATATTGTGTTCCTTATAGTATCACAGGAATTCCCATGTACAAATTGTAAAGATATTATAAAGCTCTAAAGAAACCCCTTAATACCTAAACCACATAATGCGTGCAAATAAGCCCCCTCTATCATGGTAATATGCCTACTGCCTGATCCTGGGGTATAAAAACTAATGCCTTGGTCATCGGATGAGAAAGTCTAATACATATAGGGTAGTGGTTTGCTGTAATATGGTACTACATAAGGATGTAATCGATGAGAAGCTATAGTACATGTAGAGCAGTGGTTTGCTGTAAGGAAACGCTAGATGAGAAAATATAGTAAAGAAAAAGTTTTGGTTTGCTGTAATGCCTATGCTAGATGAGGAGGTCTAGGACAGGTGTGGTAGTGGTAGTGTCTTTGCTAGATGAGGAGGTCTAGTACAGCTATGGTAGTGGTAATGTCTATGCTAGATGAGGAGGTCTAGTACAGGTATGGTAGTGGTAGTGTCTGTGCTAGATGAGGCGGTATAGTACAGGTATGGTAGTGGTAATGCCTATGCTAGATGAGGAGGTCTAGGACAGGTGTGGTAGTGCTAATGTCTATGCTAGATGAGGAGGTCTAGTACAGGTATGGTAGTGGTAATGCTTATGCTAGATGAGGCGGTCTAGTACAGGTATGGTAGTGGTAGTGTCTGTGCTAGATGAGGCGGTCTAGTACAGGTATGGTAGTGGTAGTGTCTGTGCTAGATGAGGCGGTCTAGTACAGGTATGGTAGTGGTAATGTCTATGCTAGATGAGGAGGTCTAGTACAGGTATGGTAGTGGTAATGTCTATGCTAGATGAGGAGGTCTAGTACAGGTATGGTAGTGGTAGTATCTGTGCTAGATGAGGCGGTCTAGTACAGGTATGGTAGTGGTAATGCCTATGCTAGATGAAAAGGTCTAGTACAGCTATGGTAGTGGTAGTGTCTATGCTAGATGAGGAGGTCTAGTACAGCTATGGTAGTGGTAGTGTCTTTTCTAGATGAGGAGGTCTAGTACAGGTATGGTAGTGGTAGTGTCTTTTCTAGATGAGGAGGTCTAGTACAGGTATGGTAGTGGTAGTGTCTGTGCTAGATGAGGCGGTCTAGTACAGGTATGGTAGTGGTAGTGTCTGTGCTAGATGAGGCGGTCTAGTACAGGTATGGTAGTGGTAATGTCTATGCTAGATGAGGAGGTCTAGTACAGGTATGGTAGTGGTAATGTCTATGCTAGATGAGGAGGTCTAGTACAGGTATGGTAGTGGTAGTATCTGTGCTAGATGAGGCGGTCTAGTACAGGTATGGTAGTGGTAATGCCTATGCTAGATGAAAAGGTCTAGTACAGCTATGGTAGTGGTAGTGTCTATGCTAGATGAGGAGGTCTAGTACAGCTATGGTAGTGGTAGTGTCTTTTCTAGATGAGGAGGTCTAGTACAGGTATGGTAGTGGTAGTGTCTTTTCTAGATGAGGAGGTCTAGTACAGGTATGGTAGTGGTAGTGTCTGTGCTAGATGAGGCGGTCTAGTACAGGTATGGTAGTGGTAATGTCTATGCTTCTTGAGGAGGTCTAGTACAGGTATGGTAATGGTAATGCCTATGCTAGATGAGGCGGTCTAATACAGGTATGGTAGTGGTAGTGTCTGCGCTAGATAAGGAGGTCTAGTACAGGTATGGTAGTGGTAGTGTCTGCTAGATGAGGCGGTCTAGTACAGGTATGATAGTGGTAATGCCTATGCTAGATGAGGAGGTCTAGTACAGGTATGGTAGTGGTAATGCCTATGCTAGATGAGGAGGTCTAGTACAGGTATGGTAGTGGTAATGCCTATGCTAGATGAGGAGGTCTAGAACAGGTAGTGGTAGTGTCTGTGCTTGATGGAGCGGTCTAGTACAGGTATGGTAGTGGTAATGTCTATGCCAGATGAGGAGGTCTAGTACAGGTATGGTAGTGGTAATGTCTATGCTAGATGAGGAGGTCTAGTACAGGTATGGTAGTGGTAATGTCTATGCTAGATGATGAGGTCTAGTACAGGTATGGTAGTGGTAATGTCTATGCTAGAGGAGGAGGAGGTCTAGTACAGGTATGGTAGTGTCTGTGCTTGATGGGGCGGTCTAGTACAGGTATGGTAGTGGTAATGTCTATGCTAGATGAGGAGGTCTAGTACAGGTATGGTAGTGGTAATGCCTATGCTAGATGAGCAGGTCTAGAACAGGTAGTGGTAGTGTCTGTGCTAGATGAGGAGGTCTAGTACAGGTATGGTAGTGGTAATGTCGATGCTAGATGAGGAGGTCTAGTACACGTATGGTAGTGTTAGTGTCTGTGCTAGATGAGGAGGTCTACTACAGGTATGGTAGTGGTAATGCCTATGCTAGATGAGAAGGTCTAGTACACGTATGGTAGTGGTAGTGTCTGTGCTAGATGAGAAGGTCTAGTACAGGTATGGTAGTGGTAATGCCTATGCTAGATGAGGAGGTCTAGTACAGGTATGGTAGTGGTAATGCCTATGCTAGATGAGCAGGTCTAGAACAGGTAGTGGTAGTGTCTGTGCTAGATGAGGAGGTCTAGTACAGCTATGGTAGTGGTAGTGTCTATGCTAGATTAGGAGGTCTAGTACAGGTATGGTAGTGGTAGTGTCTGTGCTAGATGAGGTCTAGTACAGCTATGGTAGTGGTAGTGTCTATGCTAGATGAGAAGGTCTAGTACAGCTATGGTAGTGGTAGTGTCTGCTAGATGAGTAGGTCTAGTACAGGTATGGTAGTGGTAATGTCTATGCTAGATGAGGATGTCTAGTACAGGTATGGTAGTGGTAGTGTCTGTGCTAGATGAGGCGGTCTAGTACAGGTATGGTAGTGGTAATGCCTATGCTAGATGAGGAGGTCTAGTACAGCTATGGTAGTGGTAGTGTCTATGCTAGATGAGGAGGTCTAGTACAGCTATGGTAGTGGTAGTGTCTATGCTAGATGAGGAGGTCTAGTACAGGTATGGTAGTGGTAATGTCTATGCTAGATGAGTAGGTCTAGTACAGGTATGGTAGTGGTAGTGTCTGTGCTAGATGAGGCGGTCTAGTACAGGTATGGTAGTGGTAGTGTCTGTGCTAGATGAGGAGGTCTAGTACAGTTATGGTAGTGTATATGCTAGATTAGGAGGTCTAGTACAGGTATGGTAGTGTATATGCTAGATTAGGAGGTCTAGTACAGGTATGCTAGTGGTAATGTCTGTGCTAGATGAGGCGGTCTAGTACAGGTATGGTAGTGTATTTGCTAGATTAGGAGGTCTAGTACAGGTATGGTAGTGTCTATGCTAGATGAGGAGGTCTAGTATAGGTATGGTAGTGTATATGCTAGATTAGGAGGTCTAGTACAGGTATGGTAGTGTATATGCTAGATGAGGAGGTCTAGTACAGGTATGGTAGTGTATATGCTAGATTAGGAGGTCTAGTACAGGTATGGTAGTGTATATGCTAGATGAGGAGGTCTAGTACAGGTATGGTAGTGTATATGCTAGATGAGGAGGTCTAGTACAGGTATGGTAGTGTATATGCTAGATGAGGAGGTCTAGTACAGGTATGGTAGTGTATATGCTAGATGAGGAGGTCTAGTACAGGTATGGTAGTGTATATGCTAGATGAGGAGGTCTAGTACAGGTATGGTAGTGTATATGCTAGATGAGGAGGTCTAGTACAGGTATGCTAGTGGTAGTGTCTGTGCTAGATGAGGCGGTCTAGTACAGGTATGGTAGTGTATATGCTAGATTAGGAGGTCTAGTACAGGTATGGTAGTGTCTATGCTAGATTAGGAGGTCTAGTACAGCTATGGTAGTGGTAATGTCTATGCTAGATGAGGAGGTCTAGTACAGGTATGGTAGTGATAGTGTCTGTGCTAGATGAGGTGGTCTAGTACAGGTATGGTAGTGTATATGCTAGATTAGGAGGTCTAGTACAGGTATGGTAGTGCTAGTGAACTAGAAAAAGAGGGGGTGAGAGGTGGCGCCTACGGCTGACTGTCTTTTAAAGGAAATCAAAATGACCATACTAATACTAATAACATAGAATTTAGTAGGGTAATACTATTGTTGCAAAGTCACCAGTGAACCAATGATATTTTATTAAAAACACACACGAGAGAATAGATAAATAAAATAGAATATTTATTAAAATTATATGTCTAGGTGTGTAAATGTTCAATTGCTGATAAAAAAAAATGGTAGGAGGTAAATCTGTGTAAATAAATATTTATATGACAATGTGGAATAGCAAATACAAAGATTAAAAATATCAAGGTCCAAATAGAATGTTACAAATAAGTAGCAGTGTAAATTAGCTACCAAGTGGCAAAGCTAATCGGTGCAAACAGACGTTCTTAGTATAAATACTATATGATGATCAAGCAGATAAAAAAATAAATATATCATTAGACACATTGTGGCTCGTAAAAAATAATTACAAATGCTAGATGAGAAGGTATAGTACGTGTAGTGTAGAAGTTAGCAGTAATGTGTGTGCTAGATGAGAAGGTATAGTACATGTAGTATAGAGGTTAGCAGTAATGTGTGTGCTAGATGAGAAGGTATAGTACATGTAGTATAGAGGTTAGTAGTAATGTGTGTGCTAGATGAGAAGGTATAGTACATGTAGTATAGAGGTTAGTAGTAATGTGTGTGCTAGATGAGAAGGTATAGTACATGTAGTATAGAGGTTAGTAGTAATGTGTGTGCTAGATGAGAAGGTATAGTACATGTAGTATAGAGGTTAGTAGTAATGTGTGTGCTAGATGAGAAGGTATAGTACATGTAGTATAGAGGTTAGCAGTAATGTGTGTGCTAGATGAGACGGTATAGTACATGTAGTGTAGAGGTTAGCAGTAATGTGTGTGCTAGATGAGAAGGTATAGTACATGTAGGGTAGAAGTTAGCAGTAATGTGTGTGCTAGATGAGAAGGTATAGTACATGTAGTATAGAGGTTAGCAGTAATGTGTGTGCTAGATGAGACGGTATAGTACATGTAGTGTAGAGGTTAGCAGTAATGTGTGTGCTAGATGAGAAGGTATAGTACATGTAGGGTAGAGGTTAGCAGTAATGTGTGTGCTAGATGAGAAGGTCTAGTACATGTAGTATAGAGGTTAGTAGTAATGTGTGTGCTAGATGAGAAGGTATAGTACATGTAGTATAGAGGTTAGCAGTAATGTGTGTGCTAGATGAGAAGGTATAGTACATGTAGGGTAGAGGTTAGTAGTAATGTGTGTGCTAGATGAGAAGGTATAGTACATGTAGTGTAGAAGTTAGCAGTAATGTGTGTGCTAGATGAGAAGGTATAGTACATGTAGTATAGAGGTTAGCAGTAATGTGTGTGCTAGATGAGAAGGTATAGTACATGTAGTATAGAGGTTAGTAGTAATGTGTGTGCTAGATGAGAAGGTATAGTACATGTAGGGTAGAGGTTAGCAGTAATGTGTGTGCTAGATGAGAAGGTATAGTACATGTAGGGTAGAGGTTAGTAGTAATGTCTGTGCTAGATGAGAAGGTATAGTACGTGTAGTGTAGAAGTTAGCAGTAATGTGTGTGCTAGATGAGAAGGTATAGTACATGTAGGGTAGAGGTTAGCAGTAATGTGTGTGCTAGATGAGAAGGTATAGTACATGTAGGGTAGAGGTTAGCAGTAATGTGTGTGCTAGATGAGAAGGTATAGTACATGTAGGGTAGAGGTTAGCAGTAATGTCTGTGCTAGATGAGAAGGTATAGTACATGTAAGGTAGAGGTTAGTAGTAATGTGTGTGCTAGATGAGAAGGTATAGTACATGTAGGGTAGAGGTTAGCAGTAATGTGTGTGCTAGATGAGAAGGTATAGTACATGTAGGGTAGAGGTTAGCAGTAATGTCTGTGCTAGATGAGAAGGTATAGTACATGTAGGGTAGAGGTTAGCAGTAATGTGTGTGCTAGATGAGAAGGTATAGTACATGTAGGGTAGAGGTTAGCAGTAATGTCTGTGCTAGATGAGAAGGTATAGTACATGTAGGGTAGAGGTTAGCAGTAATGTCTGTGCTAGATGAGAAGGTATAGTACATGTAGTATAGAGGTTAGTAGTAATGTGTGTGCTAGATGAGAAGGTATAGTACATGTAGGGTAGAGGTTAGCAGTAATGTGTGTGCTAGATGAGAAGGTATAGTACATGTAGGGTAGAGGTTAGCAGTAATGTCTGTGCTAGATGAGAAGGTATAGTACATGTAGGGTAGAGGTTAGCAGTAATGTGTGTGCTAGATGAGAAGGTATAGTACATGTAGGGTAGAGGTTAGCAGTAATGTCTGTGCTAGATGAGAAGGTATAGTACATGTAGGGTAGAGGTTAGCAGTAATGTCTGTGCTAGATGAGAACGTATAGTACATGTAGGGTAGAGGTTAGCAGTAATGTGTGTGCTAGATGAGAAGGTATAGTACATGTAGGGTAGAGGTTAGCAGTAATGTGTGTGCTAGATGAGAAGGTATAGTACATGTAGTATAGAGGTTAGTAGTAATGTGTGTGCTAGATGAGAAGGTATAGTACATGTAGGGTAGAGGTTAGCAGTAATGTCTGTGCTAGATGAGAAGGTATAGTACATGTAGGGTAGAGGTTAGCAGTAATGTGTGTGCTAGATGAGAAGGTATAGTACATGTAGGGTAGAGGTTAGCAGTAATGTCTGTGCTAGATGAGAAGGTATAGTACATGTAGTATAGAGGTTAGTAGTAATGTGTGTGCTAGATGAGAAGGTATAGTACATGTAGGGTAGAGGTTAGCAGTAATGTCTGTGCTAGATGAGAAGGTATAGTACATGTAGGGTAGAGGTTAGCAGTAATGTGTGTGCTAGATGAGAAGGTATAGTACATGTAGTATAGAGGTTAGTAGTAATGTGTGTGCTAGATGAGAAGGTATAGTACATGTAGTGTAGAGGTTAGCAGTAATGTGTGTGCTAGATGAGAAGGTATAGTACATGTAGTATAGAGGTTAGCAGTAATGTGTGTGCTAGATGAGAAGGTATAGTACATGTAGGGTAGAGGTTAGCAGTAATGTGTGTGCTAGATGAGAAGGTATAGTACATGTAGTGTAGAGGTTAGTAGTAATGTGTGTGCTAGATGAGAAGGTATAGTACATGTAGTGTAGAGGTTAGTAGTAATGTGTGTGCTAGATGAGAAGGTATAGTACATGTAGGGTAGAGGTTAGTAGTAATGTGGGTGCTAGATGAGAAGGTATAGTACATGTAGTATAGAGGTTAGTAGTAATGTGTGTGCTAGATGAGAAGGTATAGTACATGTAGTGTAGAGGTTAGTAGTAATGTGTGTGCTAGATGAGAAGGTATAGTACATGTAGTGTAGAGGTTAGTAGTAATGTGTGTGCTAGATGAGAAGGTATAGTACATGTAGGGTAGAGGTTAGTAGTAATGTGGGTGCTAGATGAGAAGGTATAGTACATGTAGTATAGAGGTTAGTAGTAATGTCTGTGCTAGATGAGAAGGTATAGTACATGTAGTATAGAGGTTAGTAGTAATGTGTGTGCTAGATGAGAAGGTATAGTACATGTAGTGTAGAGATTAGTAGTAATGTGTGTGCTAGATGAGAAGGTATAGTACATGTAGGGTAGAGGTTAGCAGTAATGTCTGTGCTAGATGAGAAGGTATAGTACATGTAGTATAGAGGTTAGCAGTAATGTGTGTGCTAGATGAGACGGTATAGTACATGTAGTATAGAGGTTAGCAGTAATGTGTGTGCTAGATGAGACGGTATAGTACATGTAGTGTAGAGGTTAGCAGTAATGTGTGTGCTAGATGAGAAGGTATAGTACATGTAGGGTAGAAGTTAGCAGTAATGTGTGTGCTAGATGAGAAGGTATAGTACATGTAGTATAGAGGTTAGCAGTAATGTGTGTGCTAGATGAGACGGTATAGTACATGTAGTGTAGAGGTTAGCAGTAATGTGTGTGCTAGATGAGAAGGTATAGTACATGTAGTGTAGAAGTTAGCAGTAATGTGTGTGCTAGATGAGAAGGTATAGTACATGTAGTATAGAGGTTAGCAGTAATGTGTGTGCTAGATGAGAAGGTATAGTACATGTAGTATAGAGGTTAGTAGTAATGTGTGTGCTAGATGAGAAGGTATAGTACATGTAGGGTAGAGGTTAGCAGTAATGTGTGTGCTAGATGAGAAGGTATAGTACATGTAGGGTAGAGGTTAGTAGTAATGTCTGTGCTAGATGAGAAGGTATAGTACGTGTAGTGTAGAAGTTAGCAGTAATGTGTGTGCTAGATGAGAAGGTATAGTACATGTAGGGTAGAGGTTAGCAGTAATGTGTGTGCTAGATGAGAAGGTATAGTACATGTAGGGTAGAGGTTAGCAGTAATGTGTGTGCTAGATGAGAAGGTATAGTACATGTAGGGTAGAGGTTAGCAGTAATGTCTGTGCTAGATGAGAAGGTATAGTACATGTAGGGTAGAGGTTAGTAGTAATGTGTGTGCTAGATGAGAAGGTCTAGTACATGTAGTATAGAGGTTAGCAGTAATGTGTGTGCTAGATGAGAAGGTATAGTACATGTAGGGTAGAGGTTAGCAGTAATGTGTGTGCTAGATGAGAAGGTATAGTACATGTAGGGTAGAGGTTAGCAGTAATGTGTGTGCTAGATGAGAAGGTATAGTACATGTAGGGTAGAGGTTAGCAGTAATGTGTGTGCTAGATGAGAAGGTATAGTACATGTAGGGTAGAGGTTAGCAGTAATGTCTGTGCTAGATGAGAAGGTATAGTACATGTAGTATAGAGGTTAGTAGTAATGTGTGTGCTAGATGAGAAGGTATAGTACATGTAGGGTAGAGGTTAGCAGTAATGTGTGTGCTAGATGAGAAGGTATAGTACATGTAGGGTAGAGGTTAGCAGTAATGTCTGTGCTAGATGAGAAGGTATAGTACATGTAGGGTAGAGGTTAGCAGTAATGTGTGTGCTAGATGAGAAGGTATAGTACATGTAGGGTAGAGGTTAGCAGTAATGTCTGTGCTAGATGAGAAGGTATAGTACATGTAGGGTAGAGGTTAGCAGTAATGTCTGTGCTAGATGAGAACGTATAGTACATGTAGGGTAGAGGTTAGCAGTAATGTGTGTGCTAGATGAGAAGGTATAGTACATGTAGGGTAGAGGTTAGCAGTAATGTGTGTGCTAGATGAGAAGGTATAGTACATGTAGTATAGAGGTTAGTAGTAATGTGTGTGCTAGATGAGAAGGTATAGTACATGTAGGGTAGAGGTTAGCAGTAATGTCTGTGCTAGATGAGAAGGTATAGTACATGTAGGGTAGAGGTTAGCAGTAATGTGTGTGCTAGATGAGAAGGTATAGTACATGTAGGGTAGAGGTTAGCAGTAATGTCTGTGCTAGATGAGAAGGTATAGTACATGTAGTATAGAGGTTAGTAGTAATGTGTGTGCTAGATGAGAAGGTATAGTACATGTAGGGTAGAGGTTAGCAGTAATGTCTGTGCTAGATGAGAAGGTATAGTACATGTAGGGTAGAGGTTAGCAGTAATGTGTGTGCTAGATGAGAAGGTATAGTACATGTAGTATAGAGGTTAGTAGTAATGTGTGTGCTAGATGAGAAGGTATAGTACATGTAGTGTAGAGGTTAGCAGTAATGTGTGTGCTAGATGAGAAGGTATAGTACATGTAGTATAGAGGTTAGCAGTAATGTGTGTGCTAGATGAGAAGGTATAGTACATGTAGGGTAGAGGTTAGCAGTAATGTGTGTGCTAGATGAGAAGGTATAGTACATGTAGTGTAGAGGTTAGTAGTAATGTGTGTGCTAGATGAGAAGGTATAGTACATGTAGTGTAGAGGTTAGTAGTAATGTGTGTGCTAGATGAGAAGGTATAGTACATGTAGGGTAGAGGTTAGTAGTAATGTGGGTGCTAGATGAGAAGGTATAGTACATGTAGTATAGAGGTTAGTAGTAATGTGTGTGCTAGATGAGAAGGTATAGTACATGTAGTGTAGAGGTTAGTAGTAATGTGTGTGCTAGATGAGAAGGTATAGTACATGTAGTGTAGAGGTTAGTAGTAATGTGTGTGCTAGATGAGAAGGTATAGTACATGTAGGGTAGAGGTTAGTAGTAATGTGGGTGCTAGATGAGAAGGTATAGTACATGTAGTATAGAGGTTAGTAGTAATGTCTGTGCTAGATGAGAAGGTATAGTACATGTAGTATAGAGGTTAGTAGTAATGTGTGTGCTAGATGAGAAGGTATAGTACATGTAGTGTAGAGATTAGTAGTAATGTGTGTGCTAGATGAGAAGGTATAGTACATGTAGGGTAGAGGTTAGCAGTAATGTCTGTGCTAGATGAGAAGGTATAGTACATGTAGGGTAGAGGTTAGTAGTAATGTGTGTGCTAGATGAGAAGGTATAGTACATGTAAGGTAGAGGTTAGCAGTAATGTGTGTGCTAGATGAGAAGGTATAGTACATGTAAGGTAGAGGTTAGTAGTAATGTGTGTGTGTGCTAGATAAGAAGGTATAGTACATGTAAGGTAGAGGTTAGCAGTAATGTGTGTGCTAGATGAGAAGGTATAGTACATGTAGTATAGAGGTTAGCAGTAATGTGTGTGCTAAATGAGAAGGTATAGTACATGTAGTGTAGAGGTTAGCAGTAATGTGTGTGCTAGATGAGAAGGTATAGTACATGTAGGGTAGAGGTTAGCAGTAATGTGTGTGTGCTAGATGAGAAGGTATAGTGCATGTAGTGTAGAGGTTAGCAGTAATGTCTGTGCTAGATGAGAAGGTATAGTACATGTAGGGTAGAGGTTAGTAGTAATGTGTGTGCTAGATGAGAAGGTATAGTACATGTAGGGTAGAGGTTAGTAGTAATGTGTGTGCTAGATGAGAAGGTCTAGTACATGTAGTATAGAGGTTAGTAGTAATGTGTGTGCTAGATGAGAAGGTATAGTACATGTAGTATAGAGGTTAGCAGTAATGTGTGTGCTAGATGAGAAGGTATAGTACATGTAGGGTAGAGGTTAGCAGTAATGTGTGTGCTAGATGAGAAGGTATAGTGCATGTAGTGTAGAGGTTAGCAGTAATGTGTGTGCTAGATGAGAAGGTATAATACATGTAGGGTAGAGGTTAGCAGTAATGTGTGTGCTAGATGAGAAGGTATAGTGCATGTAGTGTAGAGGTTAGCAGTAATGTGTGTGCTAGATGAGAAGGTATAGTACATGTAGTATAGAGGTTAGTAGTAATGTGTGTGCTAGATGAGAAGGTATAGTACATGTAGGGTAGAGGTTAGCAGTAATGTGTGTGCTAGATGAGAAGGTATAGTACATGTAGTATAGAGGTTAGTAGTAATGTGTGTGCTAGATGAGAAGGTATAGTACATGTAGTGTAGAGGTTAGTAGTAATGTGTGTGCTAGATAAGAAGGTATAGTACATGTAGGGTAGAGGTTAGTAGTAATGTGTGTGCTAGATGAGAAGGTATAGTACATGTAGGGTAGAGGTTAGCAGTAATGTGTGTGCTAGATGAGAAGGTATAGTACATGTAGTATAGAGGTTAGTAGTAATGTGTGTGCTAGATGAGAAGGTATAGTACATGTAGGGTAGAGGTTAGCAGTAATGTGTGTGCTAGATGAGAAGGTATAGTACATGTAGTATAGAGGTTAGCAGTAATGTGTGTGCTAGATGAGAAGGTATAGTACATGTAGGGTAGAGGTTAGTAGTAATGTGTGTGCTAGATGAGAAGGTCTAGTACATGTAGTATAGAGGTTAGCAGTAATGTGTGTGCTAGATGAGAAGGTATAATACATGTAGTATAGAGGTTAGTAGTAATGTGTGTGCTAGATGAGAAGGTATAGTACATGTAGTGTAGAGGTTAGCAGTAATGTGTGTGCTAGATGAGAAGGTATAGTACATGTAGTATAGAGGTTAGCAGTAATGTGTGTGCTAGATGAGAAGGTATAGTACATGTAGTATAGAGGTTAGTAGTAATGTGTGTGCTAGATGAGAAGGTATAGTACATGTAGTATAGAGGTTAGCAGTAATGTGTGTGCTAGATGAGAAGGTATAGTACATGTAGGGTAGAGGTTAGCAGTAATGTGTGTGCTAGATGAGAAGGTCTAGTACATGTAGTATAGAGGTTAGCAGTAATGTGTGTGCTAGATGAGAAGGTATAGTACATGTAGGGTAGAGGTTAGCAGTAATGTGTGTGCTAGATGAGAAGGTATAGTACATGTAGGGTAGAGGTTAGCAGTAATGTGTGTGCTAGATGAGAAGGTATAGTACATGTAGGGTAGAGGTTAGCAGTAATGTGTGTGCTAGATGAGAAGGTATAGTACATGTAGTGTAGAGGTTAGCAGTAATGTGTGTGCTAGATGAGAAGGTATAGTACATGTAGTGTAGAGGTTAGTAGTAATGTGTGTGCTAGATGAGAAGGTATAGTACATGTAGTATAGAGGTTAGCAGTAATGTCTGTGCTAGATGAGAAGGTATAGTACATGTAGGGTAGAGGTTAGCAGTAATGTGTGTGCTAGATGAGAAGGTATAGTACATGTAGTATAGAGGTTAGTAGTAATGTGTGTGCTAGATGAGAAGGTATAGTACATGTAGTATAGAGGTTAGTAGTAATGTGTGTGCTAGATGAGAAGGTATAGTACATGTAGTATAGAGGTTAGTAGTAATGTGTGTGCTAGATGAGAAGGTATAGTACATGTAGGGTAGAGGTTAGTAGTAATGTGTGTGCTAGATGAGAAGGTCTAGTACATGTAGTATAGAGGTTAGCAGTAATGTGTGTGCTAGATGAGAAGGTATAGTACATGTAGTATAGAGGTTAGTAGTAATGTGTGTGCTAGATGAGAAGGTATAGTACATGTAGTGTAGAGGTTAGCAGTAATGTGTGTGCTAGATGAGAAGGTATAGTACATGTAGTATAGAGGTTAGCAGTAATGTGTGTGCTAGATGAGAAGGTATAATACATGTAGTAATGTGTGTGCTAGATGAGAAGGTATAGTACATGTAGTATAGAGGTTAGCAGTAATGTGTGTGCTAGATGAGAAGGTATAGTACATGTAGGGTAGAGGTTAGCAGTAATGTTTGTGCTAGATGAGAAGGTCTAGTACATGTAGTATAGAGGTTAGCAGTAATGTGTGTGCTAGATGAGAAGGTATAGTACATGTAGGGTAGAGGTTAGCAGTAATGTGTGTGCTAGATGAGAAGGTATAGTACATGTAGGGTAGAGGTTAGCAGTAATGTGTGTGCTAGATGAGAAGGTATAGTACATGTAGTGTAGAGGTTAGCAGTAATGTGTGTGCTAGATGAGAAGGTATAGTACATGTAGTGTAGAGGTTAGTAGTAATGTGTGTGCTAGATGAGAAGGTATAGTACATGTAGGGTAGAGGTTAGCAGTAATGTGTGTGCTAGATGAGAAGGTATAGTACATGTAGGGTAGAAGTTAGCAGTAATGTGTGTGCTAGATGAGAAGGTATAGTACATGTAGTATAGAGGTTAGCAGTAATGTGTGTGCTAGATGAGAAGGTATAGTACATGTAGGGTAGAGGTTAGCAGTAATGTGTGTGCTAGATGAGAAGGTATAGTACATGTAGGGTAGAGGTTAGCAGTAATGTGTGTGCTAGATGAGAAGGTATAGTACATGTAGGGTAGAGGTTAGCAGTAATGTCTGTGCTAGATGAGAAGGTATAGTACATGTAGGGTAGAGGTTAGCAGTAATGTGTGTGCTAGATGAGAAGGTATAGTACATGTAGGGTAGAGGTTAGTAGTAATGTGTGTGCTAGATGAGAAGGTATAGTACATGTAGGGTAGAGGTTAGCAGTAATGTGTGTGCTAGATGAGAAGGTATAGTACATGTAGGGTAGAAGTTAGCAGTAATGTGTGTGCTAGATGAGAAGGTATAGTACATGTAGTATAGAGGTTAGCAGTAATGTGTGTGCTAGATGAGAAGGTATAGTACATGTAGTATAGAGGTTAGTAGTAATGTGTGTGCTAGATGAGAAGGTATAATACATGTAGTATAGAGGTTAGCAGTAATGTGTGTGCTAGATGAGAAGGTATAGTACATGTAGGGTAGAGGTTAGTAGTAATGTGTGTGCTAGATGAGAAGGTATAGTACATGTAGGGTAGAGGTTAGCAGTAATGTCTGTGCTAGATGAGAAGGTATAGTACATGTAGTATAGAGGTTAGCAGTAATGTGTGTGCTAGATGAGACGGTATAGTACATGTAGTATAGAGGTTAGCAGTAATGTGTGTGCTAGATGAGACGGTATAGTACATGTAGTGTAGAGGTTAGCAGTAATGTGTGTGCTAGATGAGAAGGTATAGTACATGTAGGGTAGAAGTTAGCAGTAATGTGTGTGCTAGATGAGAAGGTATAGTACATGTAGTATAGAGGTTAGCAGTAATGTGTGTGCTAGATGAGACGGTATAGTACATGTAGTGTAGAGGTTAGCAGTAATGTGTGTGCTAGATGAGAAGGTATAGTACATGTAGTGTAGAAGTTAGCAGTAATGTGTGTGCTAGATGAGAAGGTATAGTACATGTAGTATAGAGGTTAGCAGTAATGTGTGTGCTAGATGAGAAGGTATAGTACATGTAGTATAGAGGTTAGTAGTAATGTGTGTGCTAGATGAGAAGGTATAGTACATGTAGGGTAGAGGTTAGCAGTAATGTGTGTGCTAGATGAGAAGGTATAGTACATGTAGGGTAGAGGTTAGTAGTAATGTCGTGTGCTAGATGAGAAGGTATAGTACGTGTAGTGTAGAGGTTAGCAGTAATGTGTGTGCTAGATGAGAAGGTATAGTACATGTAGGGTAGAGGTTAGCAGTAATGTGTGTGCTAGATGAGAAGGTATAGTACATGTAGTGTAGAGGTTAGCAGTAATGTGTGTGCTAGATGAGAAGGTATAGTACATGTAGGGTAGAGGTTAGTAGTAATGTGTGTGCTAGATGAGAAGGTATAGTACATGTAGGGTAGAGGTTAGCAGTAATGTGTGTGCTAGATGAGAAGGTATAGTACATGTAGGGTAGAGGTTAGCAGTAATGTCTGTGCTAGATGAGAAGGTATAGTACATGTAAGGTAGAGGTTAGTAGTAATGTGTGTGCTAGATGAGAAGGTATAGTACATGTAGGGTAGAGGTTAGCAGTAATGTGTGTGCTAGATGAGAAGGTATAGTACATGTAGGGTAGAGGTTAGCAGTAATGTGTGTGCTAGATGAGAAGGTATAGTACATGTAGTGTAGAGGTTAGCAGTAATGTGTGTGCTAGATGAGAAGGTATAGTACATGTAGGGTAGAAGTTAGCAGTAATGTGTGTGCTAGATGAGAAGGTATAATACATGTAGTATAGAGGTTAGTAGTAATGTGTGTGCTAGATGAGAAGGTATAGTACATGTAGTATAGAGGTTAGTAGTAATGTGTGTGCTAGATGAGAAGGTATAGTACATGTAGTATAGAGGTTAGCAGTAATGTGTGTGCTAGATGAGAAGGTATAATACATGTAGGGTAGAGGTTAGCAGTAATGTGTGTGCTAGATGAGAAGGTATAGTACATGTAGTATAGAGGTTAGCAGTAATGTGTGTGCTAGATGAGAAGGTATAATACATGTAGTGTAGAGGTTAGCAGTAATGTGTGTGCTAGATGAGAAGGTATAGTACATGTAGGGTAGAAGTTAGCAGTAATGTGTGTGCTAGATGAGAAGGTATAGTACATGTAGTATAGAGGTTAGCAGTAATGTGTGTGCTAGATGAGAAGGTATAGTACATGTAGGGTAGAGGTTAGCAGTAATGTGTGTGCTAGATGAGAAGGTATAGTACATGTAGTATAGAGGTTAGCAGTAATGTGTGTGCTAGATGAGAAGGTATAGTACATGTAGGGTAGAGGTTAGCAGTAATGTGTGTGCTAGATGAGAAGGTATAGTACATGTAGTATAGAGGTTAGCAGTAATGTGTGTGCTAGATGAGAAGGTATAGTACATGTAGGGTAGAGGTTAGTAGTAATGTGTGTGCTAGATGAGAAGGTATAGTACATGTAGTATAGAGGTTAGCAGTAATGTGTGTGCTAGATGAGAAGGTATAGTACATGTAGGGTAGAAGTTAGCAGTAATGTGTGTGCTAGATGAGAAGGTATAGTACATGTAGTATAGAGGTTAGTAGTAATGTCTGTGCTAGATGAGAAGGTATAGTACATGTAGTATAGAGGTTAGCAGTAATGTGTGTGCTAGATGAGAAGGTATAGTACATGTAGGGTAGAAGTTAGCAGTAATGTGTGTGCTAGATGAGAAGGTATAGTACATGTAGGGTAGAAGTTAGCAGTAATGTGTGTGCTAGATGAGAAGGTATAGTACATGTAGGGTAGAAGTTAGCAGTAATGTGTGTGCTAGATGAGAAGGTATAGTACATGTAGTATAGAGGTTAGCAGTAATGTGTGTGCTAGATGAGAAGGTATAGTACATGTAGGGTAGAGGTTAGCAGTAATGTGTGTGCTAGATGAGAAGGTATAGTACATGTAGGGTAGAGGTTAGCAGTAATGTGTGTGCTAGATGAGAAGGTATAGTACATGTAGGGTAGAGGTTAGCAGTAATGTGTGTGCTAGATGAGAAGGTATAGTACATGTAGGGTAGAGGTTAGCAGTAATGTGTGTGCTAGATGAGAAGGTATAGTACATGTAGGGTAGAGGTTAGCAGTAATGTGTGTGCTAGATGAGAAGGTATAGTACATGTAGGGTAGAGGTTAGTAGTAATGTGTGTGCTAGATGAGAAGGTCTAGTACATGTAGTATAGAGGTTAGCAGTAATGTGTGTGCTAGATGAGACGGTATAGTACATGTAGTGTAGAGGTTAGCAGTAATGTGTGTGCTAGATGAGAAGGTATAGTACATGTAGTGTAGAGGTTAGCAGTAATGTGTGTGCTAGATGAGAAGGTATAGTACATGTAGGGTAGAGGTTAGCAGTAATGTGTGTGCTAGATGAGAAGGTATAGTACATGTAGTATAGAGGTTAGCAGTAATGTGTGTGCTAGATGAGAAGGTATAGTACATGTAGTGTAGAGGTTAGCAGTAATGTGTGTGCTAGATGAGAAGGTATAGTACATGTAGTGTAGAGGTTAGCAGTAATGTGTGTGCTAGATGAGAAGGTATAGTACATGTAGTATAGAGGTTAGCAGTAATGTGTGTGCTAGATGAGAAGGTATAGTACATGTAGGGTAGACGTTAGCAGTAATGTGTGTGCTAGATGAGAAGGTATAGTACATGTAGTGTAGAGGTTAGCAGTAATGTGTGTGCTAGATGAGAAGGTATAGTACATGTAGTATAGAGGTTAGCAGTAATGTGTGTGCTAGATGAGAAGGTATAGTACATGTAGGGTAGAGGTTAGCAGTAATGTGTGTGCTAGATGAGAAGGTATAGTACATGTAGGGTAGAGGTTAGCAGTAATGTCTGTGCTAGATGAGAAGGTATAGTACATGTAGGGTAGAGGTTAGCAGTAATGTGTGTGCTAGATGAGAAGGTATAGTACATGTAGGGTAGAGGTTAGCAGTAATGTGTGTGCTAGATGAGAAGGTATAGTACATGTAGTGTAGAGGTTAGCAGTAATGTGTGTGCTAGATGAGAAGGTATAGTACATGTAGTATAGAGGTTAGCAGTAATGTGTGTGCTAGATGAGAAGGTATAGTACATGTAGGGTAGAGGTTAGCAGTAATGTGTGTGCTAGATGAGAAGGTATAATACATGTAGGGTAGAGGTTAGTAGTAATGTGTGTGCTAGATGAGAAGGTATAGTACATGTAGGGTAGAGGTTAGTAGTAATGTGTGTGCTAGATGAGAAGGTATAGTACATGTAGTATAGAGGTTAGTAGTAATGTCTGTGCTAGATGAGAAGGTATAGTACATGTAGTATAGAGGTTAGTAGTAATGTGTGTGCTAGATGAGAAGGTATAATACATGTAGTATAGAGGTTAGTAGTAATGTGTGTGCTAGATGAGAAGGTATAATACATGTAGTATAGAGGTTAGCAGTAATGTGTGTGCTAGATGAGAAGGTATAGTACATGTAGGGTAGAGGTTAGCAGTAATGTGTGTGCTAGATGAGAAGGTATAGTACATGTAGTATAGAGGTTAGCAGTAATGTGTGTGCTAGATGAGAAGGTATAATACATGTAGTATAGAGGTTAGCAGTAATGTCTGTGCTAGATGAGAAGGTATAGTACATGTAGTATAGAGGTTAGTAGTAATGTGTGTGCTAGATGAGAAGGTATAGTACATGTAGGGTAGAAGTTAGCAGTAATGTGTGTGCTAGATGAGAAGGTATAGTACATGTAGGGTAGAGGTTAGCAGTAATGTGTGTGCTAGATGAGAAGGTATAGTACATGTAGTATAGAGGTTAGCAGTAATGTGTGTGCTAGATGAGAAGGTATAGTACATGTAGTATAGAGGTTAGTCAGTAATGTCTGTGCTAGATGAGAAGGTATAGTACATGTAGGTATAGAGGTTAGCAGTAATGTGTGTGCTAGATGAGAAGGTATAGTACATGTAGGGTAGAAGTTAGCAGTAATGTGTGTGCTAGATGAGAAGGTATAATACATGTAGTGTAGAGGTTAGCAGTAATGTGTGTGCTAGATGAGAAGGTATAGTACATGTAGTATAGAGGTTAGCAGTAATGTGTGTGCTAGATGAGAAGGTATAGTACATGTAGGGTAGAAGTTAGCAGTAATGTGTGTGCTAGATGAGAAGGTATAATACATGTAGTGTAGAGGTTAGCAGTAATGTGTGTGCTAGATGAGAAGGTATAGTACATGTAGTATAGAGGTTAGCAGTAATGTGTGTGCTAGATGAGAAGGTATAGTACATGTAGGGTAGAGGTTAGCAGTAATGTGTGTGCTAGATGAGAAGGTATAGTACATGTAGTATAGAGGTTAGCAGTAATGTGTGTGCTAGATGAGAAGGTATAGTACATGTAGGGTAGAGGTTAGCAGTAATGTGTGTGCTAGATGAGAAGGTATAGTACATGTAGGGTAGAGGTTAGCAGTAATGTGTGTGCTAGATGAGAAGGTATAGTACATGTAGGGTAGAGGTTAGCAGTAATGTGTGTGCTAGATGAGAAGGTATAGTACATGTAGGTTAGAGGTTAGCAGTAATGTGTGTGCTAGATGAGAAGGTATAGTACATGTAGTGTAGAGGTTAGTAGTAATGTGTGTGCTAGATGAGAAGGTATAGTACATGTAGTATAGAGGTTAGCAGTAATGTGTGTGCTAGATGAGAAGGTATAGTACATGTAGGGTAGAGGTTAGCAGTAATGTGTGTGCTAGATGAGAAGGTATAGTACATGTAGTGTAGAGGTTAGCAGTAATGTGTGTGCTAGATGAGAAGGTATAGTACGTGTAGTGTAGAGGTTAGTAGTAATGTGTGTGCTAGATGAGAAGGTATAGTACATGTAGTGTAGAGGTTAGTAGTAATGTGTGTGCTAGATGAGAAGGTATAGTACATGTAGGGTAGAGGTTAGCAGTAATGTGTGTGCTAGATGAGAAGGTATAGTACATGTAGTATAGAGGTTAGTAGTAATGTGTGTGCTAGATGAGAAGGTATAGTACATGTAGTATAGAGGTTAGCAGTAATGTGTGTGCTAAATGAGAAGGTATAGTACATGTAGGGTAGAAGTTAGCAGTAATGTGTGTGCTAGATGAGAAGGTATAGTACATGTAGGGTAGAAGTTAGCAGTAATGTGTGTGCTAGATGAGAAGGTATAATACATGTAGTGTAGAGGTTAGCAGTAATGTGTGTGCTAGATGAGAAGGTATAGTACATGTAGTATAGAGGTTAGCAGTAATGTGTGTGCTAAATGAGAAGGTATAATACATGTAGTATAGAGGTTAGTAGTAATGTGTGTGCTAGATGAGAAGGTATAGTACATGTAGTATAGAGGTTAGCAGTAATGTGTGTGCTAAATGAGAAGGTATAGTACATGTAGTATAGAGGTTAGCAGTAATGTGTGTGCTAGATGAGAAGGTATAGTACATGTAGTATAGAGGTTAGCAGTAATGTGTGTGCTAAATGAGAAGGTATAATACATGTAGTATAGAGGTTAGCAGTAATGTGTGTGCTAGATGAGAAGGTATAGTACATGTAGTATAGAGGTTAGCAGTAATGTGTGTGCTAAATGAGAAGGTATAATACATGTAGTATAGAGGTTAGCAGTAATGTGTGTGCTAGATGAGAAGGTATAGTACATGTAGTATAGAGGTTAGTAGTAATGTGTGTGCTAGATGAGAAGGTATAGTACATGTAGGGTAGAGGTTAGCAGTAATGTGTGTGTGCTAGATGAGAAGGTATAGTACATGTAGTATAGAGGTTAGCAGTAATGTGTGTGCTAAATGAGAAGGTATAATACATGTAGTATAGAGGTTAGCAGTAATGTGTGTGCTAGATGAGAAGGTATAGTACATGTAGGGTAGAGGTTAGCAGTAATGTGTGTGCTAGATGAGAAGGTATAGTACATGTAGTATAGAGGTTAGCAGTAATGTGTGTGCTAAATGAGAAGGTATAATACATGTAGTATAGAGGTTAGCAGTAATGTGTGTGCTAGATGAGAAGGTATAGTACATGTAGTGTAGAGGTTAGTAGTAATGTGTGTGCTAGATGAGAAGGTATAGTACATGTAGGGTAGAGGTTAGCAGTAATGTGTGTGCTAGATGAGAAGGTATAGTACATGTAGTATAGAGGTTAGCAGTAATGTGTGTGCTAGATGAGAAGGTATAGTACATGTAGTATAGAGGTTAGCAGTAATGTGTGTGCTAGATGAGAAGGTATAGTACATGTAGGGTAGAAGTTAGCAGTAATGTGTGTGCTAGATGAGAAGGTATAATACATGTAGTGTAGAGGTTAGTAGTAATGTGTGTGCTAGATGAGAAGGTATAGTACATGTAGGGTAGAGGTTAGCAGTAATGTGTGTGCTAGATGAGAAGGTATAGTACATGTAGTGTAGAGGTTAGCAGTAATGTGTGTGCTAGATGAGAAGGTATAGTACATGTAGGGTAGAGGTTAGCAGTAATGTGTGTGCTAGATGAGAAGGTATAGTACATGTAGTATAGAGGTTAGCAGTAATGTGTGTGCTAGATGAGAAGGTATAGTACATGTAGTATAGAGATTAGTAGTAATGTGTGTGCTAGATGAGAAGGTATAGTACATGTAGGGTAGAGGTTAGCAGTAATGTGTGTGCTAGATGAGAAGGTATAGTACATGTAGTATAGAGGTTAGCAGTAATGTGTGTGCTAGATGAGAAGGTATAGTACATGTAGTATAGAGGTTAGTAGTAATGTGTGTGCTAGATGAGAAGGTATAGTACATGTAGTATAGAGGTTAGTAGTAATGTGTGTGCTAGATGAGAAGGTATAGTACATGTAGTGTAGAGGTTAGCAGTAATGTGTGTGCTAGATGAGAAGGTATAGTACATGTAGTATAGAGGTTAGCAGTAATGTGTGTGCTAGATGAGAAGGTATAGTACATGTAGGGTAGAAGTTAGCAGTAATGTGTGTGCTAGATGAGAAGGTATAGTACATGTAGTATAGAGGTTAGCAGTAATGTGTGTGCTAGATGAGAAGGTATAGTACATGTAGGGTAGAGGTTAGCAGTAATGTGTGTGCTAGATGAGAAGGTATAATACATGTAGTGTAGAGGTTAGCAGTAATGTGTGTGCTAGATGAGAAGGTATAGTACATGTAGTATAGAGGTTAGCAGTAATGTGTGTGCTAGATGAGACGGTATAGTACATGTAGGGTAGAGGTTAGCAGTAATGTGTGTGCTAGATGAGAAGGTATAGTACATGTAGGGTAGAGGTTAGCAGTAATGTGTGTGCTAGATGAGAAGGTCTAGTACATGTAGTATAGAGGTTAGCAGTAATGTGTGTGCTAGATGAGAAGGTATAATACATGTAGGGTAGAGGTTAGCAGTAATGTGTGTGCTAGATGAGAAGGTATAGTACAGATAACAACAGTAAAATACACGTTTTACTAACATAATGACCGTGTATAACCTGCTACATATCTGTACCTAATTGTCTTTATCAAATAACTGTAAAATAATGCCCGTATTGTGTGACTTTTCAGGACTTCGGACGCTGCTGCGTCCCACAGAAAGAAATTAACTTCCCAGATGGGAAACCAAGATGATGTGTTTTTGGGAACTGTCCCTCAGCCATTCCTTATGACCCTACGAGATGCTCGGAAGGGTGACAATACCAGTTCGCCTTCTTATTCGTATCTACAGGACCTTCAGAGACGAGATGAAGCTGAATGTCAGAGGCAGTTCCGGGCCCAGCCGGTGCCGGCTCATGTTTTCCTTTCATTGTACAATGAGCTAATGGAGCAGCAGGACACTAGACGACAAGACAACATAAATAAACGCATGCAATATCTATCCTCCCTGCAGAAGCCTTTTAGCTTTATCGCCAAGGAACGTGTGAAACTAACAGAAGAGATTACTGAAGCTGCACCCCTACAGGACCTCAAACCTAAGGCTGCACCCCCACAGAACCAGAAGAAGCCGACGATCCCCAAATCTGTCCTGGATCCCACGTACAGTGACCGGCTTAAAGGTAACATTTGTCACCATATGTGTTATATAGAATGGCATCTCTAATCTCCCTGAAGCTTTGTAAATGTGCTTGTGTTTGTTATATACTGTGTGTGTTTGTGTTAGTTATTGTTACGGTACCAACAGTGTACCAAGGGTTAATACGAGATGAACAATGTCCTGCATAGGGAATCAGCAATTCACAACCCCAATCAGTTTCCCCCTCAACATGAGACCAGGCTCCACATTTCAGGTTTAAAACAGAATGTATTTTATTAAGGCTCATATGCCCATTATTTATGCAGGTCTGACCCCAGATGGGGGGGTTGAAAGACTGTTATACATTAGATGGAGGGAACACGCCTTTTGACATGATACAATAGAATACCTTGCTCAAGCTGATAACAACTTAAACACAAGACACACACTTGGATTTTCTTATCACTGAGGCGTCTGCTCTCTCTCTCTCTCGGGACTTCCATGTATCAATAGCGGATAGAGATTTACTGAGCTCAGCGTCCTGGGGCTTAGCAGCAGGGGGGTCAGTCTCTGCTGCACGGATCTGAGCACGGGTAGTCACAGGGTTAACATCAGCGGGACCCATTGGAGCATAGGCAGAAACAAGGGGGGCCAAGTTATTTCCAAGGAGAACATCAGCAGGTAAGTCCTTTTTGACCCCCACATTCACAGGTCTAGCGCCCACTCCCCAATCCAAATGTACCCTGGCAACAGGTAGGCGGAACACAGTGCCCCCTGCTACCCTCACAGCCACAGTGTCTCCAGTGTGCTGTTTCTCAGACACCAAGTTCTTTCGAAGCAAGGTCATGGTAGCACCAGTATCCCGTAGATCACTGACCTCCTTCCCATTCACTTTAACCAGTTGCCGGTTATTCCGGTGGGCAGCTTGCACGGGGTCTGCTTCATGTAGGCTGCCCCAGCATTCTTGCGCCTCTATGTAGCGGGCCGCAGGCTGAGGATTACGTGGGATTCCGCCGGCGGGTCTTCTCCAGGACTGTGCTTGGTTCGCTGCGTTTAGGGGACACTCTGGTCTTTTGTGCCCTAGTTGCTTACATCCAAAGCACCGAATAGGTTGTGAGTAGCCCCGCGAATTGAACCGGGCTCTCTGAGGGTAGTTCGTGGCCAGAGGCCGTGTGGTATAGCGGTGCGCCGGGGGGTGGGTAACTGGCAGCTGCTGGGGTGACTGGGGGTCTGTACTCCACTCTAGCAGAGGGCTTAGTGGTAGCAGTGTCCAGTTTGCGGGCATCCGTATACTCATCTGCCAGGCGAGCAGCTTCATGCAGGGTGGACGGTTTACGGTCCCGAACCCACTCTCTAACTCCTGCTGATAACTTGTCAAAGCAATGTTCCAACAGGAATAGCTGCAGCACCTCTTCCCCAGATACGGCTTGGCACCCCGCTATCCAGTGAGCCGCTGTGCGGTGCACCTTACATGCCCACTCAAGGTAGGAATCTCCAGCTAATTTAACAGTGTCTCTGAACCGCCTCCGGTGTAACCGCATACCTGGAGAGCAGAGCCTCTTTCACAGTATTATAATCCCCGACTTCCTCATCTGGAATGGCCCGAAAAGCCTCACTGGCCCGGCCGGATAATTTTCCGGATAATATCGTGACCCAGTCCTCTGCGGGTACCTTGTGTAGTGCACATTGCCTCTCAAAATCCGCAAGGTACCCATCAATCTCTCCTTCTGTTTCCAGGAAGTTTTTAAAAGCTGCAAAATTTACTTTTCCCTTTTCCACTGGGTTTGCTGCAGCGCCGCTTTGGCGAAGTAGGTTGGCTTCCACAGCTGCTATGACCCGGTCGATAATTTCGGCAGATTGGTTGGGGCCATAATATGCCAGTCTTATTTTAACCGCCCGATCAAAGCTTGCTTCTTCAGGGGTTCTGTCTGATATGCTGGGCCCATTGGTTCCTTCTGTCCCTGGTACTCTTTCCATCTTAGTCAGTATTGTAATAATCCCCCTCTTCCTGAGGTTACTGGCTTGTGTAGTTGCTCTTCTGGGCGATAAGGTTCATTCCGTCGCTTGCCACCAATTGTTACGGTACTAACAGTGTACCAAGGGTTAATACGAGATGAACAATGTCCTGCATAGGGAATCAGCAATTCACAACCCCAATCAGTTTCCCCCTCAACATGAGACCAGGCTCCACATTTCAGGTTTAAAACAGAATGTATTTTATTAAGGCTCATATGCCCAGTATATATGCAGGTCTGACCCCAGATGGGGGGTTGAAAGAATGTTGTACATTAGATGGAGGGAACACGCCTTTTGACATGATACAATAGAATACCTTGCTCAAGCTGATAACAACTTAAACACAAGACACACACTTGGATTTTCTTATCACTGAGGCGTCTGCTCTCTAGATGTGATTGAACAATGGAATGTTTATCACTAACTTTAATTACAGCACACAATAGCTGAGGCCAGCAAACCTGTCTTTTAGAAAACAGCTTCTCAAAGCTACACAAGGTCAATTCTTTTAGTTCTGGCCACAGGGTCTGTCACAGTTATATACTGTGTGTGTTTGTGTTAGTTATATACTGTGTGTGTGTGTTAGTTATATACTGTGTGTGTGCTTGTGTTAGTTATATACTGTGTGTGTGTGTGTGTGTTAGTTATATACTGTGTGTGTGTATGTACTTGTTAGTTATATACTGTGTGTGTGTGTGTGTGTTAGTTATATACTGTGTGTGTGTGTGTGTTAGTTATATACTGTGTGTGTATGTATGTACTTGTGTTAGTTATATACTGTGTGTGTGTGTATGTACTTGTTAGTTATATACTGTGTGTGTTAGTTATATACTGTGTGTGTGTGTGTGTTAGTTATATACTGTGTGTGTATGTATGTACTTGTGTTAGTTATATACTGTGTGTGTGTATGTACTTGTTAGTTATATACTGTGTGTGTGTGTGTGTTAGTTATATACTGTGTGTGTGTGTGTGTTAGTTATATACTGTGTGTGTATGTATGTACTTGTGTTAGTTATATACTGTGTGTGTATGCATGTACTTGTGTTAGTTATATACTGTGTGTGTATGTATGTACTTGTGTTAGTTATATACTGTGTGTGTATGTATGTACTTGTGTTAGTTATATACTGTGTATGTGTATGTACTTGTTAGTTATATACTGTGTGTGTGTGTTAGTTATATATTGTGTGTGCTTGTGTTAGTTATATACTGTGTGTGTGTATGTACTTGTGTTAGTTATATACTGTGTGTGTGTGTGTTAGTTATATACTGTGTGTGTGTATGTACTTGTTAGTTATATACTGTGTGTGTGTGTGTGTTAGTTATATACTGTGTGTGTGTGTGTGTTAGTTATATACTGTGTGTGTATGTATGTACTTGTGTTAGTTATATACTGTGTGTGTGTGTATGTACTTGTTAGTTATATACTGTGTGTGTGTGTGTGTTAGTTATATACTGTGTGTGTGTGTGTGTTAGTTATATACTGTGTGTGTGTGTGTGTTAGTTATATACTGTGTGTGTATGTATGTACTTGTTAGTTATATACTGTGTGTGTGTGTGTGTTAGTTATATACTGTGTGTGTGTGTGTGTTAGTTATATACTGTGTGTGTATGTATGTACTTGTGTTAGTTATATACTGTGTGTGTATGCATGTACTTGTGTTAGTTATATACTGTGTGTGTATTTATATACTGTGTGTGTATGTATGTACTTGTGTTAGTTATATACTGTGTGTGTGTATGTACTTGTTAGTTATATACTGTGTGTGTGTGTGTGTTAGTTATATATTGTGTGTGCTTGTGTTAGTTATATACTGTGTGTGTGTATGTACTTGTGTTAGTTATATACTGTGTGTGTATGTATGTACTTGTGTTAGCTATATACTGTGTGTATGTATTTCTCTTGTTAAGTGTATCCAGTCCACGGATCATCCATTACTTGTGGGATATTCTCCTTCCCAACAGGAAGTTGCAAGAGGATCACCCACAGCAGAGCTGCTATATAGCTCCTCCCCTAACTGCCATATCCAGTCATTCTCTTGCAACTCTCAACAAAGATGGACGTAGTAAGAGGAGAGTGGTGTATTATAGTTAGTTTCTTAACTTCAATCAAAAGTTTATTTTTAAATGGTACCGGAGTGTACTGTTTTATCAAAGGCAGCATTAGAAGAAGAATCTGCCTGTGATTTCTATGATCTTAGCAGAAGTAACTAAGATCCATTGCCGTTCTCACATATTCTGAGGAGTGAGGTAACTTCAGAGAGGGAATGGCGTGCAGGTTTTCCTGCAATAAGGTATGTGCAGTAAACATATTTCTAGGGATGGAAATTGCTAGAAAAATGCTGCTGATACCGGATTAATGTAAGTTAAGCCTAAATGCAGTGATTTAATAGCGACTGGTATTAGGCTTATTAACAGAGATACATACTCTTATAAAAGTGTAATATAAAACGTTTGCTGGCATGTTAATCATTTTTATATATGCTTTGGTGATAAAACTCATTGGGGCCTAGTTTTTTCCACATGGCTGGCTTTATTTTTGCCTAGAAACAGAGGCTTTCCACTGTTATAGTATAAAAGTTACAGTTGGTGCAGTTAGAATTACAAACTGTGACATTCAGCTTCCCTCAGCAGTCCCCTGCATGCTATAGGACATCTCTGATGGGCTCAAAAGGCTTCAAAAGTAGGAGCTGTGGCAGTTGTTATGACTGTTTAAAAAACATATTTTTCGTTTTGTTAATCTGTTTTTTGTATTAAGGGGTTAATCATCCATTTGCAAGTGGGTGCAATGCTCTGCTAACTTGTTACATACACTGTAAAAATTTTGTTAGTGTAACTGCCTTTTTTCAGTTATTTCAAATTTTGCCAAAATTTGTTTCTCTTAAAGGCACAGTAACATTTTTTTATATTGCTTGTTAACTTAGTTTAAAGTGTTTTCCAAGCTTGCTAGTCTCATTGCTAGTCTGTACAAACATGTCTGACACAGAGGAAACTACTTGTTCATTATGTTTAAAAGCCATTGTGGAGCCCCATAGGAGAATGTGTACTAAATGTATTGATTTCACCTTAAACAGTAAAGATCAGTCTTTATCTATAAAAGAATTGTCACCAGAGGGGTCTGTCGAGGGGGAAGTTATGCCGACTAACTCTCCCCACGTGTCGGACCCTTCGCCTCCCGCTCGAGGGACGCACGCTAATATGGCGCCAAGTACATCAGGGATGCCCATAGCGATTACTTTGCAGGACATGGCTGCAATCATGAATAATACCCTGTCACAGGTATTAGCCAGATTGCCTGAATTGAGAGGCAAGCGCAATAGCTCTGGGGTTAGACGAGATACAGAGCGCGTAGATGCTGTAAGAGCCATGTCTGATACTGCGTCACAATATGCAGAACCTGAGGACGGAGAGCTTCAGTCTGTGGGTGACGTCTCTGAATCGGGGAGACCTGATTCAGAGATTTCTAATTTTAAATTTAAGCTTGAGAACCTCTGTGTGTTTCTTGGGGAGGTATTAGCTGCTCTGAATGACTGTGACACATTTGCAGTGCCAGAGAAATTGTGTAGGCTGGATAAGTACTATGCAGTGCCGGTGAGTACTGATGTTTTTCCAATACCTAAAAGGCTTACAGAAATTATTAGTAAGGAGTGGGATAGACCCGGTGTGCCTTTTTCCCCACCTCCTATATTTAGAAAAATGTTTCCAATAGATGCCACTACACGGGACTTATGGCAGACAGTCCCTAAGGTGGAGGGAGCAGTTTCTACTTTAGCAAAGCGTACCACTATCCCGGTTGAGGACAGTTGTGCTTTTTCAGATCCAATGGATAAAAAATTAGAGGGTTACCTTAAGAAAATGTTTATTCAACAAGGTTTTATTTTACAGCCCCTTGCATGCATTGCGCCTGTCACTGTTGCGGCGGCATTCTGGTTTGAGGCCCTGGAAGAGGCCATCCATACAGCTCCATTGACTGAAATTATTTACAAGCTTAGAACACTTAAACTAGCTAACTCATTTGTTTCTGATGCCATTGTTCATTTGACTAAACTAACGGCTAAGAATTCCGGATTCGCCATCCAGGCACGTAGGGCGCTATGGCTTAAATCCTGGTCAGCTGATCTGACTTCAAAGTCTAAATTACTTAACATTCCTTTCAAGGGGCAGACCTTATTCGGGCCTGGTTTGAAAGAAATTATTGCTGACATTACTGGAGGTAAGGGTCATACCCTTCCTCAGGACAGGGCCAAATCAAGGGCCAAACAGTCTAATTTTTGTGCCTTTCGAAATTTCAAGGCAGGTGCAGGATCAGCTCCCTCTACTTCAAAACAAGAGGGAACTTTTCCTCAATCTAAGCAGGCCTGGAAACCTACCCAGTCCTGGAACAAGGGCAAGCAGGCCAGAAAGCCTGCTGCTGCCTCCAAGACAGCATGAAGGAGCGGCCCCCTATCCGACAACAGCTCTAGTAGGGGGCAGACTCTCTCTCTTCGCCCAGGCGTGGGCAAGAGATGTTCAGGATCCCTGGGCGTTGGAGATCATATCTCAGGGATATCATCTGGACTTCAAAGCTTCTCCCCCACAAGGGAGATTTCACCTTTCAAGATTATCTGCAAACCAGATAAAGAAAGAGGCATTCCTAAGCTGCGTGCAAGACCTCCTTGTAATGGGAGTGATCCATCCAGTTCCGCGGACGGAACAAGGACAGGGGTTTTATTCAAATCTGTTTGTGGTTCCCAAAAAAGAGGGAACTTTCAGACCAATTTTGGATCTAAAAATCCTAAACAAATTCCTCAGAGTTCCATCATTCAAGATGGAAACTATTCGAACCATTTTACCCATGATCCAAGAGGGTCAGTACATGACCACAGTGGACTTAAAGGATGCCTACCTTCACATTCCGATCCACAAGAATCATCATCGGTTCCTGAGGTTTGCCTTTCTAGACAGGCATTACCAGTTTGTAGCTCTTCCATTCGGGTTGGCTACAGCCCCAAGAATTTTTACAAAGGTTCTGGGCTCACTTCTGGCGGTTCTAAGACCGTGAGGCTCCTTACCTAGACGACATCCTGATACAGGCGTCAAGCTTTCAAATTGCCAAGTCTCATACAGAGATAGTTCTGGCATTTCTGAGGTCGCATGGGTGGAAAGTGAACGAAGAAAAGAGTTATCTATCTTCTCTCACAAGGGTTTCCTTCCTAGGGACTCTGATAGATTCTATAGAAATGAAAATTTACCTGACGGAGTCCAGGTTATCAAAACTTCTAAATGCTTGCCGTGTTCTTCACTCCATTCCGCGCCCCACGGTGGCTCAGTGCATGGAAGTAATCGGCTTAATGGTAGCGGTGATGGACATAGTGCCATTTGCGCGCCTGCATCTCAAACCGCTGCAATTATGCATGCTCAGTCAGTGGAATGGGGATTACACAGATTTGTCCCCTCTACTAAATCTGGATCAGGAAACCAGAGATTCTCTTCTCTGGTGGTTATCTCCGGTCCATCTGTCCAAAGGTATGACCTTTCGCAGGCCAGATTGGACCATTGTAACAACAGACGCCAGCCTTCTAGGTTGGGGGGCAGTCTGGAACTCCCTGAAGGCTCAGGGTTCATGGACTCAGGAGGAGAAATTCCTCCCAATAAATATTCTGGAGTTAAGAGCAATATTCAATGCTCTTCTAGCTTGGCCTCAGTTAGCAACACTGAGGTTCATCAGATTTCAGTCGGACAACATCACGACTGTGGCTTACATCATCCATCAAGGGGGGACCAGGAGTTCCCTAGCGATGTCAGAAGTCTCCAAGATAATTCGCTGGGCAGAGACTCACTCTTGCCACCTATCAGTGATCCATATCCCAGGGGTAGAGAACTGGGGGGCGGATTTTCTAAGTCGTCAGACTTTTCATCCGGGGGAGTGGGAATTCCATCCGGAGGTGTTTGCTCAATTGGTTCTCCGTTGGGGCAAACCAGAACTGGATCTCATGGCGTCTCGCCAGAACGCCAAGCTTCCTTGTTACGGATCCAGGTCCAGGGACCCAGAAGCGGCACTGATAGATGCTCTAGCAGCGCCTTGGTTCTTCAACCTGGCCTATGTGTTTCCACCGTTTCCTCTGCTCCCTAGTCTGATTGCCAAAATCAAACAGGAGAGAGCATCTGTGATATTGATAGCGCCTGCGTGGCCACGCAGGACCTGGTATGCAGACCTAGTGGACATGTCATCCTTTCCACCATGGACTCTGCCTCTGAGACAAGACCTTCTAATACAAGGTCCTTTCAATCATCCGAATCTACTTTCTCTGAGACTGACTGCATGGAGATTGAAGCTTGATCCTATCAAAGCGTGGCTTCTCCGAGTCAGTAATTGATACCTTAATACAGGCACGAAAGCCTGTCACCAGGAAAATTTACCACAAGATTTGGCGTAAATATCTTCATTGGTGTGAATCCAAGAATTACTCATGGAGTAGGGTTAGGATTCCTAGGATATTGTCCTTCCTCCAAGAGGGTTTGGACAAAGGACTATCAGCTAGTTCTTTAAAGGGACAGATTTCTGCTCTGTCTATTCTTTTACACAAGCGTCTGGCAGAAGTTCCAGACGTTCAGGCATTTTGTCAGGCTTTAGTTAGAATTAAGCCTGTGTTTAAACCCGTTGCTCCCCCATGGAGCTTAAACTTGGTTCTTAAAGTTCTTCAAGGGGTTCCGTTTGAACCCCTTCATTCTATTGATATCAAACTTCAATCATAGAAAGTTCTTTTTCTGATGGCTCTTTCCTCGGCTCGAAGAGTCTCGGAGTTATCTGCCTTACATTGTGATTCTCCTTATCTGATCTTTCATTCAGATAAAGTAGTTCTGCGTACAAAACCTGGGTTTTTACCTAAGGTGGTTTCTAACAAGAATATCAATCAAGAGATTGTTGTTCCATCATTATGCCCTAATCCTTCTTCAAAGAAGGAACGTCTTTTGCATAATCTAGACATAGTCCGTGCATTGAAGTTTTACTTGCAGGCTACTAAAGATTTTCGCCAAACATCTCACCTGTTTGTTATTTACTCTGGACAGAGGAGAGGTCAAAAGGCCTCGGCAACCTCTCTTTCTTTTTGGCTTTGGAGTATAATCCGTTTAGCATATGAGACTGCTGGACAGCAGCCCCCTGAAAGGATTACAGCTCATTCTACTAGAGCTGTGGCTTCCACCTGGGCCTTTAAAAATGAGGCCTCTGTTGAACAGATTTGCAAGGCTGCGACTTGGTCTTCGCTTCATACCTTTTCAAAATTTTACAAATTCGATACTTTTGCTTCTTCGGAGGCTGTTTTTGGGAGAAAGGTTCTACAGGCAGTGGTTCCTTCATTTTAAGTTCCTGCCTTGTCCCTCCCATCATCCGTGTACTTAAGCTTTGGTATTGGTATCCCACAAGTAATGGATGATCCGTGGACTGGATACACCTAACAAGAGAAAACATAATTTATGCTTACCTGATAAATTTATTTCTCTTGTAGTGTATCCAGTCCACGGCCCGCCCTGTCCTTTTAAGGCAGGTCTAAATTTTAATTAAACTTCAGTCACCACTGCACCCTATGGTTTCTCCTTTCTCGTCTTGTTTCGGTCGAATGACTGGATATGGCAGTTAGGGGAGGAGCTATATAGCAGCTCTGCTGTGGGTGATCCTCTTGCAACTTCCTGTTGGGAAGGAGAATATCCCACAAGTAATGGATGATCCGTGGACTGGATACACTACAAGAGAAATACATTTATCAGGTAAGCATAAATTATGTTTTACTTGTGTTAGTTATATACTGTGTGTGTTTGTGTTAGTTATATACTGTGTGTGTGTGTTAGTTATATACTGTGTGTGTGTGTGTGTTAGTTATATACTGTGTGGGTGTGTGTTAGTTATATATTGTGTGTGCTTGTGTTAGTTATATACTGTGTATGTATGTACTTGTGTTAGTTATATACTGTGTATGTATGTACTTGTGTTAGTTATATACTGTGTGTGTGTGTACTTGTGTTAGTTATATACTGTGTGTGTACTTGTGTTAGTTATATACTGTGTGTGTGTTAGTTATATACTGTGTGTGTTTGTGTTAGTTATATACTGTGTGTGTGTTAGTTATATACTGTGTGTGTTTGTGTTAGTTATATACTGTGTGTGTGTGTGTGTTAGTTATATACTGTGTGTGCTTGTGTTAGTTATATACTGTGTGTGTATGTATGTACTTGTGTTAGGTATATACTGTGTATGTACGTGTGTTAGTTATATACTGTGTTTGTGTACTTGTGTTGGTTATATACTGTGTGTATGTACTTGTGTTGGTTAGTTATATACTCTGTGTGTGTGTGTACTTGTGTTAGTTATATACTGTGTGTGTATGTATGTACTTGTGTTAGGTATATACTGTGTATGTACGTGTGTTAGTTATATACTGTGTGTGTGTATACTTGTGTTAGTTATATACTGTGTGTATGTACTTGTGTTAGTTATATACTGTGTGTGTGTACTTGTGTTAGTTATATACTGTGTGTACTATTTTACTACAGAGTAGCCTCTAGATTTATAGCCTTACGGCTATGGGAACTGGGGGGGTCTTAGCCCCTCTGCGCCTCCCATACTTGTGCTGCTATTCTGTGATGGTCTTAGAGAATTTTAACTAAGACCCTTCTATCTTCACAGGACCTCAGTAGGAAGAGTGGACCTCTTGACACTGAGATTATCATGCTGTTCCTCAGCATGGAGGTAAGTGCAGTCTTTTATTTCTGGGGCTCTGCAGCATATCTCAGAACTGACTGTGCTTTAACTTCGCCAGTATGCAGATTCTCATTAATGTAAGAGAAAGGAATGAGAACCGACATAGTGCTTATTTTATCCAGACACTCTGGCATGACTAAAATTAGCCTAGAAGCGCTGGGATATTATATTGGTATGCATTGTATATGTATATACGGGCAATTCTCTTTTTAATTGTATTGATGAATTCATGGAGAGGGCTGACGCTGGGAGAGTGCCGGAGTTGGTAGGAGATTAGTTCCTAATGGACTATGGTGTTTTTGGCCTGTATTAGGCGTTTAATTTTTTCCCGGGTTTTGCCGCCCACGAAGGGTGTGGCATTGTATTTGCACGCTTAAGCGCAGTTGTTTTCTGATAGTGTTCCGGCTTCCATTATGGCTCCTAAGTTCGCTTGTTCCTACTAATCGCACAAGCGATCTTAGGCACGCCGGTTCAGTGAGGATAGTCTTGGTCAGTGGAGGCAGGTAGGAGCCGCAGCAGAGCTGCGGCGAGGTGACTGATTATTTATTCTGTGTTTTCTGTTAGGACAGTGTCCTCTTGCTCGGAGTGTGGGATATCACTTACAACCATATTTCTACTTACGGGATTTTAAGTAATAGTTTGCTTTTAAAGAAACAGTGCACATTTTGTATGTATATATTGGGGCTGATTATCTGTTAGGATTTCTAGCCATATAGATATATATTTTTTTTTCTGCTACTTGACCAAGCTAGTTTTGTATTTCTGTTATCATGGATGATCTAGAACAAAATACCTGTCCTATGTGTTTAGATGCCATTGTGGAACCTCCCGTTACGCTTTGTCCCTCATGTACTGAGAGGGCCTCACAGTGTAAAGAGCAGATTTTCTTTAATAAAGATATGTCTAAAGAATGTTCTCAACCTGATGAGATTCAGGGTATACCGCAACTTTCTCCCCAAGCGTCACAGCCTTTAACGCCCGCTCAGGCGACGCCGTGCACTTCGGCGGCGTCTGCCTCATTTACTCTGCAGGATATGGCTGCAGTTATGTCATCCACTCTTACAGAAGTTTTATTTAAGTTGCCAGTGCTGCAAGGCAAACGCAGTAGGAAAGAGGCCCATATGGTCCCTGTGACTTCTGATGCTTTGATGGCGATCTCCGATGTACCCTCCCAGGGCTCTGATTTGGGGGGTATGGAGGCTTTGTCTGAGGGGGAACTGTCTGATTCAGGAAGTGCCTTACCCCAGACAGATGATGTCCTTCAGATTTAAACTTGAACACCTCCGTCTGTAACTCTGGACGACTGTGATTCTATTGTAGTTCCGCTAGAGAAATTGAGTAAGATGGACAGATATTTGGAGGTCCCTTCTTATTCTGACGTTTTTCCGGTTCCTAAGAGAATTCCGGAAATTATTGCTAGGGAATGGGAAAGACCGGGTATCCCGTTCTCCCCTTCTCCTATTTTTAAAAAGATGTACCCTATAGCTGACACCGTTCGGGACTCTTGGCAGACGGTCCCTAAGGTGGAGGGAGCTATCTCTACCCTGGCTAAGCGTACAACTATCCCTATCGAGGACAGTTGTGCTTTCAAAGACCCCATGGATAAGAAGTTGGAGGGTCTTCTCAAAAAGCTATATGTTCATCAAGGGTTTCTATTGCAACCGACGGCCTGCATCGTAACAGTCACGACTGTGGCTGCTTTTTGGTTTGATGCCCTAGAGGAGTCTCTCAGGACTGAGACCTCTTTGGAGGAAATTCAGGATAGAATTAAGGCCCTTAAACTGGCTAATTCTTTTATTACGGATGCTGCCTTTCAGATCACCAAGTTGGCGGCTAAGAATTCAAGATTTTCCATCTTGGCACGAAGAGCTTTATGGTTAAAATCTTGGTCTGCGGACGTGTCCTCAAAAGCCAAGCTCTTGGCTATTCCTTTCAAAGGAAAGCCCCTATTCGGGCCTGATTTGAAAGAGATAATTTCTGACATTACGGGAGGTAAGGGTCACCTACTCCCTCAAGATAAGACATCTAAGCAAAGGGGACGACAGAGTAATTTTCGTTCCTTTCAAAATTTCAAGGGAATCCCTCCTTCCACTTCCAATAAACAGGAGGGGACCTATTCTCAAGCCAAGTCCACATGGAGACTAAACCAGGCTTGGAACAAGGGTAAACAGCCCAAGAAGCCTGCCGCTGCTACCAAGACAGCATGAAGGGGCGGACCCTGATCCGGGACCGGATCTAGTAGGGGGCAGACTTTCTTTATTTGTCCAAGCTTGGATAAGAGACGTTCAGGATCCCTGGACACTAGAAATTGTGTCTCAAGGGTATCAATTGGAGTTCAAAAATTCCTTCCCCAGAGGAAGGTTTCTTCTTTCACGATTATCTGTCGACCAGATAAAAAGAGAGTCCTTCTTACGCTGTGTAAGAGATCTATCCCTCATGGGAGTAATATGTCCTGTTCCAATTCAGGAACAGGGACAGGGGTTTTACTCAAATCTCTTTGTAGTTCCCAAAAAAGAGGGAACGTTTCGACCCATTTTCGATCTCAAAAGTCTTAAAAAGTTTCTCAGAGTTCCATCCTTCAAGATGGAAACTATTCGGACCATTCTTCCATTGATCCAGGAGGGTCAATATATAACTACCCTGGATCTAAAGGATGCATATCTTCATATCCCTATACACAGGGATCATCACAAGTTCCTAAGGTTTGCCTTCCTGGACAAACATTTTCAATTTGTGGCCCTTCCTTTTGGTCTAGCCACGGCACCCAGAATTTTCACAAAGATTCTGGGATCTCTGCTGGTGGTTCTAAGACCAGGGGCATTGCTGTGGCGCCTTATCTGGACGATATTCTGATCAAGGCGTCGTCTTATCAGCTAGCAAAGTACCATACCGACATTGTTCTGTCCTTTCTAAGGACTCATGGGTGGAAGGTGAATCTCGAGAAAAGTTCACTAGTTCCACAGAAAAGGGTTCCTTTCCAGGGAACTTTAATCTACTCTCTAGACATGAAGATCTTTCTGACGGAAGTCAGAAAGTTAAAAATTCTGAACACATGCCGATCCCTTCAGGCCAATCCTCGGCCGTCAGTGGCTCAGTGCATGGAGGTAATTGGCTTAATGGTGGCAGCAATGGACATCATTCCATTTGCACGTTTTCATCTCAGACCTCTACAACTGGACATGCTCAGACAGTGGAATGGAGATTATGCAAATTTGTCTCCTCGAATATATCTAGATCAGGAGACAAGGGACTCTCTTCTGTGGTGGTTGTCGCTGGATCATCTGTCCCAGGGGACTTGCTTCCGCAGGCCCACATGGGAGATTGTGACAACAGATGCCAGTCTGATAGAATGGGGAGCAGTCTGGAATTCCTTGTAAGCTCAAGGTGTATGGACTCGATTGGAGTCTCTACTTCCTATCAACATTCTGGAGTTGAGAGCAATATTCAATGCGCTTCTGGCTTGGCCTCAGCTGGCTTCGACCAAATTCATCAGATTCCAGTCAGACAACATCACAACTGTGGCCTACATCAATCATCAGGGAGGAACAAGGAGTTCCTTAGCGATGGCAGAAGTAACCAGGATAATTCAGTAGGCGGAGACCCACTCTTGTTATCTGTCAGCCATTTCATCCGGGGGAATGGGAACTCCACCCGGAAGTATTTGCCAGCCTGATTCTCAGATGGGGCAGGCCGGAACTGGATCTCATGGATCTCATGGCGTCTCGCCAGAATGCCAAGCTCCCGAGATACGGATCAAGGTCCAGAGATCCTCAGGCCGAACTGATAGATGCCTTGGCAGTGCCTTGGTCGTTCACCCTAGCTTACGTGTTCCCTCCATTTGCTCTCCTTCCCCGGGTGATTGCTCGAGTCAAACAAGAGAGGGCTTCGGTGATTCTCATCGCTCCTGCATGGCCTCGCAGGACTTGGTATGCCGTTCTGGTGGACATGTCATCTCTGCCGCTGTGGAAGCTTCCATTGAGGCAAGACCTTCTCATTCAGGGACCCTTCCATCATCCGAATCTAATTTCTCTGCAGCTGGCTGCTTGGAGATTGAACGCTTGATTTTATCTAAGCGAGGGTTCTCTGATTCGGTCATTGATACCTTGATCCAGGCCCGCAAGCCTGTTACTAGAAAGATTTACCATAAGATATGGCGTAAATATCTTTATTGGTGCTAATCCAAGGGCTACTCATGGAGTAAGATTAGGATTCCTAGGATTTTATCTTTTCTCCAAGAAGGTTTGGAGAAAAGGTTGTCAGTAAGTTCCTTAAAGGGACAGATTTCTGCTCTATCTATTTTGCTACACAAATGTCTGGCTGATGTTTTCTAGGCTCTGACTAGAATCAGGCATGTGTTTAGACCAATTGCTCCTCCTTGGAGTTTGAATTTAGTTCTTAATGTTCTTCAAGGGGTTCCGTTTGAGCCTATGCATTCCATAGATATTAAGTTGTTATCTTGGAAGGTTTTATTTTTGGTTGTTATTTCTTCTGCTCGCAGAGTTTCTGAGCTTTCGGCATTACAATGTGATTCTCCTTATCTTATTTTCCATGCAGATAAGGTAGTGTTGCGTACCAAACCTGGTTTTCTTCCTAAGGTGGTTTCTAATAAAAATATTAATCAGGAAAGTGTTGTTCCTTCCTTGTGTCCTAACCCTTCTTCTTTGAAGGAGAGACTGTTACATAATTTGGACGTGGTTCGTGCCTTGAAGTTTTACTTACAGGCGACTAAGGAGTTTTGTCAATCTTCTTCCCTGTTCATTTGTTTCTCTGGGAAGCGTAGGGGCCAGAAAGCTACGGCTCCCTCTTTTTCCTTTTGGCTGAAGAGTATCATTTGTTTTGCATATGAGACTGCTGGACAGCAGCCTCCTGAACGTATTAAGGCTCATTCGACTAGGGCTGTGGCTTCCTCTTGGGCATTTAGACATGATGCTTCTGTGGAACCGATTTTCAAAGCTGCGACTTGGTCTTCTCTTCACACTTTTTAAAAATTTTAAAAATTTGTTACTTTTGCGTCGTCCGAGGCTGTTTTTGGGAGGAAAGTTCTTCGAGCAGTGGTGCCTTCCGTTTAGGTTCCCTGTCTTGTCCCTCCCATTTCATCCGTGTCCTATAGCTTTGGTATTGTATCCCACAAGTAAGGATGAAATCCATGGATTCATCGTATCTTGTAAAAGAAAAGGGAAATTTATTCTTACCTAATAAATTTGTTTCTTTTACGATACGATGAGTCCACGGCCCACCCTGTTTTTATGAGACAGGTCTTTATTTTTGTTAAACTTCAGTCACCTCTGCTCCTTGGCTTTTCCTTTCTCTTCCTAACTTCGGTCGAATGACTGGGTTGGGAGGGAAGGGAGGAGCTATATATACAGCTCTGCTGTGGTGCTCTTTGCCTCCTCCTGCTGACCAGGAGGCGATATCCCACAAGTAAGGATGAAATTCGTGGTCTCATCGTATCGTAAAATAAACAAATTTATCAGGTAAGAATAAATTTCCCTTTAAGTAGTGCCAGAGAGTGCTGCTTTGTTCTGGGTGTAGCCTAGACCAGATCAGTCTCTACAGTAGAGCATTTGGTGGCTTTAAAGCAATGGGAACTTGTGGGACATAATTCTCACTGCGCCTCCCATAGATTGTATGCTGCCCTGTTTGTAGGGAGAAAATGCTCAGTACTTTTTGTTTCCACAGGGAGAAGAGAACTTCACAAGCCGGGTGAGATGCCTTGCTGCCGGGTGAGATGCCTTACTGCCGGGTGAGATGCCTTGCTGCCGGGTGAGATGCCTTACTGCCGGGTGAGATGCCTTACTGCCGGGTGAGATGCCTTACTGCCGGGTGAGATGCCTTGCTGCCGGGTGAGATGCCTTGCTGCCGGGTGAGATGCCTTGCTGCCGGGTGAGATGCCTTGCTGCCGGGTGAGATGCCTTACTGCCGGGTGAGATGCCTTACTGCCGGGTGAGATGCCTTGCTGCCGGGTGAGATGCCTTGCTGCCGGGTGAGATGCCTTACTGCCGGGTGAGATGCCTTGCTGCCGGGTGAGATGCCTTGCTGCCGGGTGAGATGCCTTGCTGCCGGGTGAGATGCCTTGCTGCCGGGTGAGATGCCTTGCTGCCGGGTGAGATGCCTTACTGCCGGGTGAGATGCCTTGCTGCCGGGTGAGATGCCTTACTGCCGGGTGAGATGCCTTACTGCCGGGTGAGATGCCTTACTGCCGGGTGAGATGCCTTACTGCCGGGCAGTCTTCTAAAGTTAAGTGCTAAGCTTTATTTTCTGGAAAAAGAAACCCCCCTGGTGGCTCAGAGAAAAAGCAACAAGCTGGGGACCATGATCATTGGGTACATGGCACTTTATATTTGAAAATTTACCCTTGAAATGGGGGTTAGTTTTTTCAAGGGCAGCTCTATATTCAGAGGCAACATGTCGTCTCTTCACTCTGTATAAACCCCAGCGGCTTCTACCTTGTATAACAGCCGGCAGGGGGGTTATCCTATCTCGCTCTTTGGTGTTATGTAGGACTGTTGTGAGGGTGTTATATTTGACATGTTGCGTATCCCTGCGTCTTACGGTTTCTATCCTGAAAGGAAGCCGGCAGGCAGGGTGTTTATATGTATGGTAGAATTGTATTTGTTTCATGCTCCCAATGTTTATTTTGTAATGATTAAGATTTGGGAGTAGAAGTTATCCTGTTTTCGCAAAACCGACAAGGATACGGGGTTAAAAATGAAACTGAGACATGTCCCTTTTCCTGCTCGCTACGGCTTATGTTTGAAGTAAAGCCGACAGGGAGTTTTATGTTGCTTTGTGTTTTTCACAGGATGTTACGTTTTATTTCAGTTTTCTACCGTGTGAACTAACTTTCCCAGCGGCTTCGTTTTTGTTTAATACATTGTAAGACGCATGGGTGCTTGAGATCGATACGCCCACGATGGGCGGAACTTCGATACGTGCCATTGTGTGTGCGCCATTTGCTCGTTTATTGCTTCTCGTCGGTTCCGGTTTGTCTACGCCCACGATGGGCGGAGTCTCATTACCTGCCATTGAGCGCTCGCCATTTGTTATCTCCATCGAAACGCCGGATGCCTCCTCAGCTGTGTTTTAAACAACATACAGCTGAGATGTTTTCGCGCCGTCCGGAGACTCTCTTGGTGCATGGGACGCTTTCTCTATCATGTTAGTCATAGAGACGTCACCAGCCTGTGGTGTTTACAATATTTTGTTGCTGGTTTAGCTGATTCTGATCAGTCCCAGATAGCAGTGCCTTTATCGTTAGGAACTCCCTGAGGGGACAACTGTTCCATACGTTTGGTTGCTTATATACTATGGAAAAGCAACAATAAAGTTTTTATCTGTTCCCTGTGTCTCAGAGCAATCCATTTCAGATTGGGATAATACCTTAAACATGAACTGTTGAGTAGTTTAATAAAAAGAAAAAGGCACTAAAGGGGGTTTTTCAGTCTCTGTTCGTTTTAATTAATACCTGTTCCTGAAATAGACTAGGTTTCTTTCTGTTCAGAGACGTACCTATTTACTGTTTAAAATAAGGACTGTAACACCTTTCTTCAGTACCCACGATGGTTTTTTTTTTTTCGCTGATAGGTTACATTTCGCCCTGCCTAAATCCTGATTGGCAGGCGACCAACTGTGCATATTAATATATTTTACCTTTGCACAGAAAAGTTACTAATGTCTGTCCGTCAGTTTGTGAAGCAGTAAGGTCCTTTTTATTTATTACGACATTTCTGCTGTTTTAATTTTAGGATTTTCGTCAATCGTCTTCTTTGTTTGTTTTTTCAGGGAAACGTAGGGGTCAGAAAGCTACGACTACCTCTCTTTCTTTTTGACTGAAGAGTATCATCTGTTTTGCATATGAGACTGCTGGACAGCAGCCTCCGGAATGAATTATGGCTCATTCCACTAGGGCTGTAGCTTCCTCAAGGGCATTCAAAAATGATGCTTCTGTCAAACAGATTTGCAAAACTGCAACTTGGTCGTCTCTTCACACTTTTTCCAAATTTTACAATTTCGATACTTTTGCCTCGTCTGAGGCTGTTTTTGGGTTCTTCAAGGAGTGGTGCCTTCCATTTAGGTTCCCTGTCTTGTCCCTCCCGTTTCATCCGTGTACTATAGCTTTGGTATTGTATCCCACAAGTAAGGATGAAATCTTGAAAAAGAAAAGGGAAATTTATTCTTGCCTGATAAATTTGTTTCTTTTACGATATGATGAGTCCACGGCCCACCCTGTTTTTATGAGACAGGTCTTTATTTTTGTTAAACTTCAGTCACCTCTGCACCTTGGCTTTTCCTTTCTCTTCCTAACTTCGGTCGAATGACTGGGTTGGGAGGGAAGGGAGGAGCTATATATACAGCTCTGCTGTGGTGCTCTTTGCCTCCTCCTGCTGACCAGGAGGCGATATCCCATAAGTAAGGATGAAATCCGTGTACTCATCGTGTCGTAAAAGAAACAAATTTATCAGGTAAGAATAAATTTCCCTTTTTTACCTCTGTGATTACCTTGTATCTAAGCCTCTTTAGACTGCCCCTTATCTCAGTTATATTAATATACTTTCTCTTGTTAAGGTGTATCCAGTCCACGGGTTCATCCATTACTTGTGGGATATTCTCCTTCCCAACAGGAAGTTGCAAGAGGACACCCACAGCAGAGCTGTCTATATAGCTCCTCCCCTAACTGCCACTCCCAGTCATTCTCTTCCAACTCTCGACAAGAAAGGAAGTATCAAGAGATATGTGGTGACTTAGTGTAGTTTTACCTTCAATCAAAAGTTTGTTATTTTTAAACGGTACCGGCGTTGTACTGTTTTACTCTCAGGCAGAAATTAGAAGAAGAATTCTGCCTGGAGATTTGATGATCTTAGCGGTTTGTAACTAAGATCCATTGCTGTTCTCACACATAACTGAAGAATATGGGAAAACTTCAGTTGGGGGAACGGTCTGCAGATTACCTGCTTTGAGGTATGTTCAGTATTTTTATTTCTAGAGAGATGAAATAAGTTCTAGAAAATGCTGACAGAGCCTTGTGTATTTGAGGTAAGCCTGATGCAGTGATTTAACAGCGACTGGGATCATGCTTACAAAACAGGGTAATACTCGTGTTAATACTCTTATTACTTAGTGACAGTTAAACGTTTACATGAATTCAAAAATAGGACGTTTTTTCTCTGAGGGAGATAACTCTTTATTTGGGGCCTAGTTTTCCACATGGCTAATCAGATACTCCTAGGAGTATTTTCTTAAGGCCCCTCTGGCATCCAGTACATGGTGGGAGGGGCCTATTTTAGCGCTCTAAATGCGCAGTTTTAATTTAGACTGAGACATCCAGCTTCCCTAGAGGTTTCCTCTGGCAAGGTGCTCAATTGATTTTTAACGTTTTTTAACGTTTTTAAATCCGGTTTGGGGCCTAAGGGGTTAATCATCCATTTGCAAGTGGGTGCAATGTTGCTTTAGTCCCTTACACACACTGTAAAAATTTCGAAGACTTTACTGTATTTTTACACTGTTTTGCAGTTTAAGTGCTAGTTTTTTTCTCTTAAAGGCACAGTAACGTTTTGTTTAATTACTGTTTCACCTTTATTAAAGTGTTTTCCAAGCTTGCTTGTCTCATTACTAGTCTGTTAAACATGTCTGACATAGCGGAAACTCCTTGTTCAATATGTTTGGAAGCCATTGTGGAACCCCCTCTTAGAATGTGTACCAAATGTACTGATATTTCTATAAACTATAAAGACCATATTATGGCGCTTAAAGATTTATCTCCAGGGGATTCTCTGACTGAAAAGAGGGAGATTATGCCATCTAGCTCTTCCCATGTGTCAGAACCTATAACTCCCGCTCAAGTGACGCCAAGTACATCTAGCGCGTCTAATTCTTTTACCTTACAGGACATGGCGGCAGTTATGAATGCTACCCTTACAGAGGTATTGTCCAAACTGCCAGGGTTACAAGGAAAGTGAGACAGCTCTGGGGCTAGAACTAATACAGAGCTTTCTGACGCTTTAATGCCTGTGTCCGATATACCCTCACAATGCTCAGAAGCCGAGGCAGGTGATCTTCTATCTGTGGGTGACATTTCAGACTCAGGGAAGGCGTTGCTTCAGTCTGATTCAAATGACAGCGTTTAAATTTAAGCTTGAACACCTCCGCTTATTGCTTAGGGAGGTTTTAGCGACTCTGGATGACTGTGACCCCATTGTGGTTCCAGAGAAATTGTGTAAAATGGATAAATACTATGCAGTGCCTGTTTACACTGATGTTTTTCCAGTCCCTAAGAGGTTTTCGGAAATTATTACTAAGGAATGGGATAGACCAGGTGTGCCGTTCTCTCCCCCTCCTGCTTTCAAAAAGATTTTTCCCATAGATGCCGCCATACGGGACTCGTGGCAGACGGTTCCTAAGGTGGAGGGAGCAGTCTCCACCCTAGCTAAGCGTACAACTATCCCCGTCGAGGACAGTTGTGCTTTCCTAGATCCTATGGATAAAAAATTGGAGGGTCTCCTTAAGAAATTTTTTATACATCAAGGTTTTATTCTCCAGCCTCTTGCATGCATTGCCCCAGTTACTGCTGAAGCGGCTTTTTGGTTTGAGTCTCTTGAGGAGGCTCTACAGGTAGAGACCCCGCTAGACGATATTCTAGACAGGATTAAAGCTCTTAAGTTAGCTAACTCCTTTATTTCTGACGCCATTTTTCATTTAGCCAAGCTAACGTCTAAGAATTCAGGTTTTGCCATTTTGGCGCGTAGGGCGCTATGGCTTAAGTCCTGGTCAGCAGACGTTACTTCAAAGTCTAAGCTTCTTAACATCCCCTTCAAGGGACAGACCCTATTCGGGCCTGGTCTGAAGGAGATCATTTCTGATATTACTGGAGGAAAAGGTCACGCCCTTCCTTTCCTTGTAACCCTGGCAGTTTGGAAAATACCTCTGTGAGGGTAGCATTCATAACTGGCGCCATGTCCTGTAAGGTAAAAGAATTAGACGCGCTAGATGTACTTGGCGTCACTTGAGCGGGAGTTATAGGTTCTGACACATGGGGAGAGCTATATGGCATAATCTCCCTCTTTTCAGTCAGAGAATCCCCTGGAGATAAATCTTTAAGCGCCATAATATGGTCTTTATAGAAATATCAGTACATTTGGTACACATTCTAAGAGGGGGTTCCACCATGGCTTCCAAACATATTGAACAAGGAGTTTCCTCTATGTCAGACATGTTTAACAGACTAGTAATGAGACAAGCAAGCTTGGAAAACACTTTAATAAAGGTGAAACAGCAATTAAACAAAAACGTTACTGTTTCACCTTTGTGATTACCTTGTATCTAAGCCTCTGCAGACTGCCCCTTATCTCAGTTATATTAATATACTTTATACCTCTGTGATTACCTTGTATCTAAGCCTCTGCAGACTGCCCCTTATCTCAGTTATATTAATATGTTTTACCTATGTGATTACCTTGTATTTAAGCATCTGCAGGCTGTCCCTTATCTCAGTTATACTAATATACTTTTTACCTCTGTGATTACCATGTATCTAACCCTCTGCAGACTGCTCCTTATCTCAGTTATATTAATATACTTTTTACCTCTGTGATTACCTTGTATCTATCCCTCTGCAGACTGCTCCTTATCTCAGTTATATTAATATACTTTATACCTCTGTGATTACCTTGTATCTAAGCCTCTGCAGACTGCCCCTTATCTCAGTTATATTAATATGTTTTACCTATGTGATTACCTTGTATTTAAGCATCTGCAGGCTGTCCCTTATCTCAGTTATACTAATATACTTTTTACCTCTGTGATTACCATGTATCTAACTCTCTGCAGACTGCTCCTTATCTCAGTTATATTAATATGTTTTACCTATGTGATTACCTTGTATTTAAGCATCTGCAGGCTGTCCCTTATCTCAGTTATATTAATATACTTTTTACCTCTGTGATTACCCTGTATCTAAGCCTCTGCAGACTGCTACTTATCTCAGTTATATTAATATACTTTTTACCTCTGTGATTACCCTGTATCTAAGCCTCTGCAGACTGCCCCTTATCTCAGTTATATTAATACACTTTTTACCTCTGTGATTACCTTGTATTTAAGCATCTGCAGGCTGCCCCTTATGTCAGTTATACTAATATACTTTTTACCTCTGTGATTACCTTGTATCTAACCCTCTGCTGACTGCTCCTTATCTCAGTTATATTAATATACTTTTTACTTCTGTGATTACCCTGTATCTAACCCTCTGCAGACTGCTACTTATCTCAGTTATATTAATATACTTTTTACCTCTGTGATTACATTGTATTTAACCCTCTGCAGACTGCCCCCTTATTTCAGTTATATTAATATACTTTCTTCTATAAGATACGACGAATCCACGGATTCATCCTTTACTTGTGGGATATTATCCTCCTGCTAACAGGAAGTGGCAAAGAGCACCACAGCAGAGCTGTCTATATAGCTCCTCCCTTGACTCCACCCCCCAGTCATTCTCTTTGCCTATACTATTACTAAGTAATAGGAAGGGTAAAGTGAAAGAGGTGATAAAATGTTAGTTTTTATTTTCTTCAAGCAAAACTTTTTTATTTTTAATGGTACCGGTGTGTACTATTTTCCCTCAGGCAGCAGATTGATGAAGATTTCTGCCTGGAGGCTGATGATCTTAGCATTTGTCAATAAGATCCAGAGCAGTTCCCACAGAATGGCTGAGGAGTATTTAAGAAACTTCAGTGTGAGGAACGTTTTTCATGCTATAAGCAGTGAGGTATGTTCAGTCATTTTTTTTCTGGAGAGACTGTGGTATTTCAGAATTGGCTGACAGTATCCCCATGAGGGAAAGGGTAAGCAGTAATCCTAAAATATATAGAGGGGTATTACTGAGCTTGCATATATGGGCTAAGAAAAAATGGTTTACACTGAGTTTTGAATGTTTGTGGGCAAACGTTTACATAACTGGGAATGCTGATAACGTTTTTACGTGGAACGTTTTTTATGCTTAAATGAGAGGGTACATTTGGCTTCTTTTTGGGTTTAGGAACCCACATGGCTAGTTTGAGACCGCTCTGGTGCGGTTCATTTGGGCTGAGAGACAACGAGTGAGATGGACGGGGCTTATTTTCACGCCTCAGTTGCGCAGTTGTTTTTGTCAGGCAAGCAGCAAGCTCCAACTCCGGTGGGCCCTTGTGAGCTGTATTGGGCCAAATCGAAGGTTTAACCCGGTTTTACAGACCCCTGAGGGCAGGGGGTGTTTTTTATAGATATAAACGTTTTTTAATTATCTGTTTTTTCTAGTAAGGGTTAAGTGTTCCTTTCCTTGTGGGACAAACTTAGCTGCATAGTTTGGATGCTTCTATCAAAAAATTGGAACGATTTTATTGTTTTAAAGCAGTTTTGGAAAACTTGTATGCTTTTTTTCTCTTAAAGGCGCAGTACCGTTTTTTAAGATTGTTATTTTTTCACTAAATAAAGTGTTTTCAAGCCTGTTTGTGGTCATTACTAGCCTGTTTAACATGTCTGACATTGAGGAAAGCCAATGTTCCATGTGTTTAGAAGCCATTGTGGAACCCCCACTTAAAATGTGTCCCTCATGCACTGAAAGGGCCTTAAATTGCAAAGAACATATTTTAGCTGATAAAAGTATGTCGCAGGATGATTCTCAGTCAGAAGAGAATCAGGTTATGCCATCTAATTCTCCCCAATTGTCACAACCATTAACGACCTCACAAGCGACGCCAAGTACTAGTGCGTCTAATTCTTTCACCCTGCAAGATATGGCCGCAGTTATGTCTACTACCTTCACAGAGGTTTTATCTAAACTGCCTGGGTTGCAGGGTGTTACGGTACCAACAGGATACCAAGGGTTAATACCAGGGAACAACGTCCTGCATAGGGAATCAGCAATTCACAAACCAGCCAGTTTTCAGGTTTAAACAGAATATATTTATTAAAGGCTGAATGTCTAGTATTTATACAGGTTTTGACCCCAGATGGGGGGGTTGAATATAACCCTGGCTTCAGGTTACAGAGGGCATTGGTTAAACAGTAAAGCAAACATATGAACAATGCATCAAACCTCTAAGAATTGTCTATTCACAGGTAAAACAGATTAACATATTAAGTACTCAGACAATCTGATGTTGGGCAGTCTAGTTAACATAATCACACAAAACCCAATCAGTTTACCTAGACAGACTCCTGAGACACAATCAGATCTGAAACATACATAGAATACATCTTATTACAGAATATAGGAACAGTTCTTATTAGCTATAAAGTCTTTTATGCCCACTTGGCTTATAGAGTCACAATTGCTCCCACAAGGGGCACTCACACCCTGTACCCATCCTGTATTTATGGATACAGGGTGACATAGACATAAGACAGAGTTATGAAAGTACATGGGGTGTCCAGCATATAAAATTCCATATTTCCATGCAGTCTCTGGGTATCCTTAAGCCCATGTACCTCCAGCCCAAAGAATGTTCCATAACAGGCCCTCCAATGTACAGTGGCGAGATTGGTTTTGTCACATCTCTCCCCTTTTCCAAACAGACTAACAGGGTATCTGACCTCCTGCCGGTCAGTGCCCTGGTTAGTCCAGCAACCCACCCATAAAACACAATTAGTAGTACAGCCCACCCACAATAAATGGTTACTACACCTGAGTACGGGGAAAACTTGTCCATGTCCAGGTGCCTCACCCCAGCTGTGTGGGGGACTGGTACGCTGAATTGGTGGGTTGAGAGGTGGGCAGAGACCAGCTGTACTCTGCCCGGGTGCCAGCACTACCATGGAAGTAGCCTGGTGGGAGCCTGGTTGCTGGAGGGGGAGAACGACTGTCTCCCCTTTGGATACATAGCTGTGCTGCTGGAGGGGGAGACCAATCGTCTCCCCTTTGGCTAAACAGCCGTGTTGCTGGGGGACAGGACCAACTGTCCCTACCCCTTGTAACGCAGCCTGCCGCTGGGGAATGGAGTCTGGGCTCCCAATTCCCTGTATATTCCTCTGCTGCTGGGGGACAGGACCATCAAACTCCTCTCCCTCTGGTTTGTCATGCTCGGCTGTCCAGGGTGTATACTGTGCCATATACCACCAGAGCGCCTGGTAGGCATGTCAGTTTGCTGGGACAATCCATCTGTATTCCCGTTATGAGAGAGAATTCCTGTCCATACTAACAAGGGTTCAAATTCCTCAGTGCCCAGACCAGGGCCAAACAGTCCTTCAAAATCCCATCAGCTTCTTTACGAGTTTTCTGTACCTGCTCTTTATAGGTATCCACAATCCCTTCATACTGACATAGGGTGCCCTTGAGTTGCTGCACCTCACTATGAGCCAGCGTCAGCTTCTCCTCAAGTGTCGCTAAGTTTGTCTTTAAGGTTTCATGTCCCACTCTCAAGCTGGTGTTTTCTGCAGTCTGTCGGTGCAGCTTGTCTAGCAGAGATTCACGTTCTAAACGTGCTTTTTCCTCTGCGCTCCTCTTCTCCTTCATCAGCGCATTGTAACGGGACCTCCACACATCAATAGCGGATAGAGATTTACTGAGCTCAGCGTCCTGGGGCTTAGCAGCAGGTGGGTCAGTCTCTGCTGCACGGATCTGGGCACGGGTAGTCACAGGGTTAACATCAGCGGGACCCATAGGAGCGTAGGCAGAAACAAGGGGGGCGAAGTCATTTCCAAGAAGAACATCAGCAGGTAAGTCCTTCTTGACCCCCACATTCACAGGTCTAGCGCCCACTCCCCAATCCAAATGTACCCTGGCAACAGGTAGGCTGAACACATCGCCCCCTGCTACCCTCACAGCCACAGTGTCTCCAGTGTACTGTTTCTCAGACACCAAGTTCTTTTGAAGCAAGGTCATGGTAGCACCAGTATCCCGTAGACCACTGACCTTCTTCCCATTCACTTTAACCAGTTGCCGGTTATTCCGGTGGGCAGCTTGCACAAGGTCTGCCTCATATAGGATGCTCCAGCATTCTTGCGCCTCTACGTAGCGGGCCGCAGGCTGAGGATTACGTGGGATTCCGCCGGCGGTCTTCTCCAGGACTGCGCTTGGTTCACTGCGTTTAGGGGACACTCTGGTCTTTTGTGCCCTAGTTGCTTACATCCAAAGCATCGAATCGGTTGTGAGTAGCCCCGCAAATTGAACAGGGCTCTCTGAGGGTAGTTCGTGGCCGGAGGCCGTGTGGTATAGCGGTGCGCCGGGGTTTGGTAACTGGCAGCTGCTGGGGTGACTGGGGGTCTGTACTCCACTCTAGCAGGGGGCTTAGTGGTAGCAGTGTCCAGTTTGCGGGCATCCGTATACTCATCTGCCAAGCGAGCCGCTTCCTGCAGGGTGGAGGGTTTACGGTCCCGAACCCACTCTCGAACTCCTGTGGGTAACTTGTCGAAGCAATGTTCCAACAGGAATAGCTGCAGCACCTCTTCCCCAGATATGGCTTGGCACCCCGCTATCCAGTGAGCTGCTGTGCGGTGCACCTTACATGCCCACTCAAGGTAGGAATCTCCAGCTAATTTAACAGTGTCTCTGAACCGCCTCCGGCATGCCTCCGGTGTAACCGCATACCTGGAGAGCAGAGCCTCTTTTACAGTATTATAATCCCTGACTTCCTCATCTGGAATGGCCCGAAAAGCCTCTCTGGCCCGGCCGGATAATTTTCCAGATAATATCGTGACCCAGTCCTCTGCGGGTACCTTGTGTAGTGCACATTGCCTCTCAAAATCCGCAAGGTACCCATCAATCTCTCCTTCTGTTTCCAGGAAGTTTTTAAAAGCTGCAAAATTTACTTTTCTCTTTTCCATCTTAGTCAGTATTGTAATAATCCCCCTCTTCCTGAGGTTACTGGCTTGTGTAGTTGCTCTTCTGGGCGATAAGGTTCATTCTGTCACTTGCCACCAATTGTTACGGTACCAACAGGATACCAAGGGTTAATACCAGGGAACAACGTCCTGCATAGGGAATCAGCAATTCACAAACCAGCCAGTTTTCAGGTTTAAACAGAATATATTTATTAAAGGCTGAATGCTTAGTATTTATACAGGTTTTGACCCCAGATGGGGGGGTTGAATATAACCCTGGCTTCAGGTTACAGAGGGCATTGGTTAAACAGTAAAGCAAACATATGAACAATGCATCAAACCTCTAAGAATTGTCTATTCACAGGTAAAACAGATTAACATATTAAGTACTCAGACAATCTGATGTTGGGCAGTCTAGTTAACATAATCACACAAGGACACAATCAGTTTACCTAGACAGACTCCTGAGACACAATCAGATCTTAAACATACATAGAATACATCTTATTACAGAATATAGGAACAGTTCTTATTAGCTATAAAGTCTTTTATGCCCACTTGGCTTATAGAGTCACAATTGCTCCCACAAGGGGCACTCACACCCTGTACCCATCCTGTATTTATGGATACAGGGTGACATAGACATAAGACAGAGTTATGAAAGTACATGGGGTGTCCAGCATATAAAATTCCATATTTCCATGCAGTCTCTGGGTATCCTTAAGCCCATGTACCTCCAGCCCAAAGAATGTTCCATAACAGGCCCTCCAATGTACAGTGGCGAGATTGGTTTTGTCACACAGGGGAAGCGCAGTAGGTCCGGTGTGAAAGTAAATGCTGAGCCCTCTGACGCTTTATTAGCCATCTCTGATGTACCCTCACAATGTTCTGAGTTGGGGGTGAGGGAATTGCTGTCTGAGGGAGAGCTTTCTGATTCAGGAAAGATGTTCCCTCAAACAGACTCCGATATGACGGCTTTTAAGTTTAAGCTAGAACACCTCCGCTTGTTGCGTTTTGGCGACTCTGGATGATTGTGACCCTATTGTAATTCCACCAGTGAAATTGTGTAAAATGGATAGATATCTAGAGGTTCCTACTTACACTGTTTTTCCGGTCCCTAAGAGGATTTCGGACATTGTTACTAAGGAGTGGGATAGACCAGGTATTCCGTTCTCTCCCCCTCCTACCTTTAAGAAAATGTTTCCCATATCTGACACCATTCGGGATTCGTGGCAGACGGTCCCTAAGGTGGAGGGAACTATTTCTACCCTGGCTAAGCGTACAACTATACCTATTGAGGACAGTTGTGCTTTCAAAGATCCTATGGATAAAAAATTAGAGGGTCTTCTAAAGAAAATATTTATTCTTCAGGGTTTTCTTCTGCAACCTATAGCGTGCATTGTTCCTGTTACTACTGCAGCTGCTTTTTGGTTTGAGGCTCTAGAGGAGGCTCTTAAGGTTGAGACCCCATTAGATGATATTCTGGACAGAATAAGGGCTCTCAAGCTAGCTAATTATTTTATTACAGATGCCGCTTTTCAACTGGCTAAATTAGCGGCAAAGAATTCAGGTTTTGCCATTTTAGCGCATAGAGCGTTATGGCTTAAGTCCTGGTCTGCTGATGTGTCATCAAAATCTAAGCTTTTAGCTATTCCTTTCAAGGGTAAGACCCTATTCGGGCCTGAACTGAAAGAGATCATTTCCGACATCACTGGAGGAAAAGGCCATGCCCTTCCTCAGGATAAGACAAATAAGATGAGGACCAAACAAAATAATTTTCGTTCCTTTCGAAACTTCAAAGGTGGTCCCCTACCTCCTCCCCTTCCGCAAGCAGGAGAGGAATTTTGCTCAATCCAAGTCAGTCTGGAGACCTAACCAGACCTGGAATAAGGGTAAACAGGCCAAGTAGCCCGTTGCTGCCACCAAGACAGCATGAAGGGACCGGATCTAGTAAGCGGCAGACTTTCTCTCTTTGCTCAGGCTTGGGCAAGAGACATTCAGGACTCCTGGGCTTTAGAAATCGTGACCCAGTGGTATCTTCTAGACTTCCAAGATTCTCCTCCAAGGGGGAGATTTCATCTTTCACGGTTGTCTGTAAACCAGACAAAAAGAGAGGCGTTCTTACGCTGTGTAGAAGACCTATATACTATGGGGGTAATCTTCCCAGTTCCAAAAGCAGAACAGGGGCAGGGGTTTTACTCCAATCTGTTCGTGGTTCCCAAAAAAGATGGAACCTTCAGATCGATTTTAGATCTCAAGATCCTAAACAAATTTCTCAGAATCCCATCCTTCAAGATGGAGACCATTCTGACTATTTTACCAATGATCCAGGAGGGTCACTATATGACCACCGTGGATTTGAAGGATGCGTATATTCACATTCCTATCCACAAAGATCATCACCAGTTCCTCAGGTTCGCCTTCCTGGACAATCATTACCAGTTTGTGGCTCTTCCCTTCGGGTTGGCAAAACAGCTCCCAGAATTTTCACAAAAGTGCTAGGGTCCCTTTTGGCTGTTCTAAGGCCGCGGGGCATAGCAGGGGCGCCTTATCTGGACGATATCTTAATTCAGGCGTCAACTTACCAACTAGCCAAATCTCACACGGACATCGTGCTGACTTTTCTAAGATCTCACGGGTGGAAGGTGAACGTAAAAAAGAGTTCACTTATCCCTCTCACAAGAGTTCCATTCCTGGGAACTCCGATAGATTCAGTAAACGTGAAAATGTTTCTGACGGAGGTCAGAAAATCAAAGATCTTAAACACCTGCCGAGCACTTCATTCCATTCCTCGGCTGTCAGTGGCTCAGTGTATGGAGGTAATTGGACTAATGGTAGCGGCAATGGACATAGTTCCGTTTGCTCGCTTGCATCTCTGACCACTGCAACTATGCATGCTCAGACAGTGTAATGGGGATTATGCAAATTTATCTCCTCAGATAAATCTGGATCAAGAGACCAGAGACTCTCTTCTTTGGTGGTTGTCACAGGATCATCTGTCCCAGGGAATGTGTTTCCGCAGGCCAGCATGGGTCATAGTGACGACGGACGCCAGCCTATTGGGCTGGGGTGCAGTCTGGAATTCCCTGAAAGCACAGGGTGTGTGGACTCAGGAGGAGGCTTTGCTTCCAATAAATATTCTAGAACTGAGAGCGATATCCAACGCGCTTCAGGCGTGGCCTCAGCTGGCTTCGGCCAGATTCATAAGATTCCAGTCGGACAATATCAAGACTGTAGCATATATCAATCATCAGGGGGAACAAAGAGTTCTCTAGCGATGATAGAGGTTTCCAAAATAATTCGATGGGCAGAGACTCACTCTTGCCATCTATCAGCAATCAATATCCCAGGAGTGGAGAACTGGGAAGCGGATTTTCTAAGTCGTCAGACTTTTCATCCGGGGGAGTGGGAGCTCCATCCGGAGGTGTTTGCACAATTGATTAATCAATGGGGCACACCAGAATTGGATCTGATGGCATCTCATCAGAATGCCAAACTTCCTTGTTACGGGTCCAGATCAAGGGATCCCCAAGCAGTACTGATAAATGCTCTAGCAGTACCTTGGTCGTTCAACCTGGCTTATGTGTTTCCACAATTTCCTCTCCTTCATCGTCTGATTGCCAGAATCAAACAGGAGAGGGCTTCGGTGATTTTGATAGCACCTGCATGGCCACGCAGGACTTGGTATGCAGACCTGGTGGAAATGTCATCTCTACCACCGTGGACACTGCCACTGAGACAGGACCTTCTCATTCAAGGTCCGTTCCAGCATCCAAATCTAGTTTCTCTGCGGCTGACTGCCTGGAAATTGAACGCTTGATTTTATCTAAGCGAGGATTCTCTGAGTCGGTCATAGATACCTTGATTCAGGCACGAAAGCCTGTCACTAGGAAGATTTACCATAAGATATGGCGTAAATATCTTTATTTGTGTGAATCCAAAGGCTACTCATGGAGTAAGATCAGGATTCCTAGGATTTTGTCCTTTCTCCAAGAAGGATTGGAGAAAGGGTTATCAGATAGTTCCTTAAAGGGACAGATATCTGCTTTGTCAATTTTACTGCACAAGCGTCTGGCAGATGTTCCAGACGTTCAGTCGTTCTGTCAGGCTTTAGTTAGAATCAAGCCTGTGTTTAAACCTGTTGCTCCGCCATGGAGTTTGAATTTAGTTCTTAAAGTTCTTCAAGGGGTTCCGTTTGAACCTATGCATTCCATAGATATTAAGCTTCTATCTTGGAAAGTTCTGTTTTTAGTTGCTATCTCTTCGGCTTAAAGAGTTTCTGAACTATCTGCATTGCAATGCGACTCGCCTTATCTTGTTTTCTATTCTGATAAGGTGGTTTTGCGCACTAAACCTGGATTCCTTCCTAAGGTTGTTACTAATAAGAATATTAATCAGGAAATTGTTGTTCCTTCCCTGTGTCCTAATCCTTCCTCTAAGAAGGAGCGTCTGTTGCACAACTTGGACGTGGTTCGTGCTTTGAAGTTTTACTTGCAAGCGACCAACGATTTCCGTCAAACATCTTCTCTGTTTGTTGTCTATTCTGGAAAACGTAGAGGTCAAAAAGCTACGGCTACCTCTTTCTTTTTGGCTGAAAAGCATCATCCGTGTGGCATACGAGACTGCTGGACAGCAGCCTCCTGAAAGAATTACAGCTCATTCTACTAGAGCGGTGGCTTCCACATGGGCTTTAAAAAATGATGCTTCTGTTGAACAGATTTGTAAGGCTGTGACTTGGTCTTCACTTCATACCTTTTCCAAATTATCCAAATTTGATACTTTTGCTTCTTCTGAGGCTGTTTTTGGGAGAAAAGTTTTTCAAGCAGTGGTGCCTTCTGTTTAGCCATCTGTCTTGTCCCTCCCGTTCATCCGTGTCCTGTAGCTTTGGTATTGTATCCCACAAGTAAAGGATGAATCCGTGGACTCGTCGTATCTTATAGAAGAAAAGTAAATTTATGCTTACCTGATAAATTGATTTCTTCTATGATACGACGAGTCCACGGCCCGCCCTGTCAATTTAAGACAGATTATATTTTCTCTTGTAAGGTGTATCCAGTCCACGGATCATCCATTACTTGTGGGATATTCTCATTCCCAACAGGAAGTTGCAAGAGGACACCCACAGCAGAGCTGTCTATATAGCTCCTCCCCTAACTGCCATATCCAGTCATTCTCTTGCAACTCTCAACAAACATGGAGGTAGTAAGAGAGAAGTGGTGAAATGTAGCTGTTATTTTACTTCAATCAAAAGTTTATTATTTTTAAATGGTACCGGAGTTGTACTATTTTGTTCCAGGCAGAAAAATAGAAGAATCTGCCTGTGATTTCTATGATCTTAGCAGGTTGTAACTAAGATCCATTGCTGTTCTCACACATGACTGAAGAGAAATAACTTCAGCGGGGGAATGGCGTGCAGGTTATCCTGCTATGAGGTATGTGCAGTTAAGATTTTTCTAGAAGATGTGAATGCTAGAAAATGCTGCTGATGCCAAATTTATGTAAGGTAAGCCTGAATACAGTGATTTAATAGCGACTGGTATCATGCTTATTTTCTGAGGTAATACTTTTTTTATATTTACTATATAAAACGTTTGCTGGCATGTTTAAACGTTTTTATATATACTTTGGTGATAAAACTTTATTGGGGCCTAGTTTTTTCCACATGGCTGGCTTAAATTTGCCTAGAAACAGTTTCCAGAGGCTTTCCACTGTGTTAAGGCCCACAGCAAGGCTGTGGCAGTTTGGTGTGACTGTTTAAAAATGTCTAGATCGTTTTTTTGATCCGGTTTTTGAACTAAGGGGTTAATCATCCATTTGCAAGTGGGTGCAATGCTCTGTTAGCCTATTATACACACTGTAAAAATTTTGTTTGATTTACTGCCTTTTTTCACTGTCTTTCAAATTCTGACAAAATTTGTTTCTCTTAAAGGCACAGTACCGTTTATTATATTTCCTTGTTAACTTGATTTAAAGTGTTTTCCAAGCTTGCTAGTCTCATTGCTATTCTGTATAAACATGTCTGACATAGAGGAAACTCCTTGTTCATTATGTTTAAAAGCCATTGTGGAGCCCCCTCTTAGAATGTGTACCAAATGTACTGATTTCACTTTAAGCAATAAAGATCATATTCTGTCTTTAAAAAATTTATCACCAGAGGAATCTGACGAGGGGGAAGTTATGCCAGCTAACTCTCCCCACGTGTCAGATCCTTTGACTCCCGCTCAAGGGACTCCCGCTCAAATGGCGGCAAGTACATCTAGGGCGCCCATAGCGTTTACTTTACAAGACATGGCGGCAGTCATGGATAATACACTGTCAGCGGTATTAGCCAGACTACCTGAATTTAGAGGAAAGCGAGATAGCTCTGGAGTTAGACGAAATACAGAGCATACTGATGCTTTAAGAGCTATGTCTGATAATGCCTCACAATATGCAGAAGCTGAAGAAGGAGAGCTTCTTTCTGTGGGTGATATTTCTGACTCAGGGAAGATGATGCAACCTGATTCTGATATTTCTACATTTAAATTTAAGCTTGAGCACCTCCGCGTGTTACTCAGGTTGGTTTTAGCTGCTCTGAATGACTGTGATACAATTGCAGTGCCAGAGAAATTGTGTAGACTGGATAAATACTATGCAGTGCCGGTGTGTACTGATGTTTTTCCAATACCTAAAAGGTTTACAGAAATTATTACTAAGGAATGGGATAGACCAGGTGTGCCGTTCTCTCCCCCTCCTATTTTTAGAAAAATGTTTCCAATAGACGCCACCACACGGGACTTATGGGACAGTTCCTAAGGTGGAGGGAGCAGTTTCTACTCTAGCAAAGCGTACTACTATCCCTGTCGAGGACAGTTGTGCTTTCTTAGATCCAATGGATAAAAAGTTAGAGGGTTACCTTAAGAAAATGTTTATTCAACAAGGTTTTATCCTACAGCCCCTTGCATGCATTGCTCCTGTCACTGCTGCTGCGGCGTTCTGGTTTGAGTCTCTGGAAGAGGCTCTACAGGTAGCGACTCCATTGGATGACATACTTGACAAGCTTAGAGCACTTAAGCTAGCCAATTCTTTTGTTTCTGATGCCATTGTTCATTTGACTAAACTAACAGCTAAGAATTCTGGTTTTGCTATCCAGGCGCGCAGAGCGCTATGGCTTAAATCATGGTCAGCTGACGTTACTTCAAAGTCTAAGCTGCTTAACATTCCCTTCAAGGGGCAGACCCTATTTAGGCCTGGTTTGAAGGAGATTATTGCTGATATCACTGGAGGAAAAGGTCATGCCCTTCCTCAGGATAGGTCCAAATCAAGGGCCAAACAGTCTAATTTTCGTGCCTTTCGAAACTTCAAGGCAAGTGCGGCATCAACTTCCTCTAATGCAAAACAAGAGGGAACTTTTGCTCAGTCCAAGACGGTCTGGAGACCTAACCAGACCTGGAACAAGGGTAAGCAGGCCAAAAAGCCTGCTGCTGCCTCTAAGACAGCATGAAGGAACGGCCCCCTATCCGATAACGGATCTAGTAGGGGGCAGACTTTCGCTCTTCGCCCAGGCGTGGGCAAGAGATGTTCAGGATCCCTGGGCGTTGGAAATTATATCCCAGGGATATCTTCTGGACTTCAAGGCTTCCCCCCCAAAAAGGGAGATTTCACCTTTCACAATTATCTGCAAACCAGATAAAGAGAGAGGCATTCTTACACTGTGTACAAGACCTCCTAGTTATGGGAGTGATCCATCCAGTTCCAAAGGAGGAACAGGGACAAGGATTTTACTCAAATCTGTTTGTAGTTCCCAAAAAAGAGGGAACCTTCAGACCAATTTTGGATCTAAAGATCTTAAACAAATTCCTCAGAGTTCCATCATTCAAGATGGAGACTATTCGTACCATCCTACCTATGATCCAGGAGGGTCAATACATGACTACAGTGGATTTAAAGGATGCTTATCTTCACATTCCGATACACAAAGATCATCATCGGTTTCTCAGGTTTGCCTTCCTAGACAGGCATTACCAGTTTATAGCTCTTCCCTTTGGGCTAGCTACAGCCCCAAGAATTTTTACGAAGGTTCTGGGGTCGCTTCTGGCGGTCCTAAGGCCGCGGGGCATAGAAGTGGCCCCTTATTTAGACAACATCCTAATTCAGGCGTCAAACTTCCAAATTGCCAAGTTTCATACGGACATAGTGTTGGCATTTCTGAGGTTGCATGGGTGGAAGGTGAACGAGGAAAAGAGTTCTCTATCCCCCCTTACAAGAGTTTCCTTCCTAGGGACTCTGAAAGATTCTGTAGAAATGAAAATTTACCTGACGGAGTCCAGGTTATCAAAACTTCTAAATTCCTGCCGTGTTCTTTATTCCATCCCTCGCCCTTCGGTGGCTCAGTGCATGGAAGTAATCGGCTTAATGGTAGCGGCAATGGACATAGTGCCTTTTGCACGCCTACATCTCAGACCGCTGCAACTCTGCATGCTCAGTCAGTGGAATGGGGATTACACAGATTTGTCCCCTCTACTAAATCTGGATCAAGAGACCAGGGATTCTCTTCTCTGGTGGCTATCTCGGGTCCATCTGTCCAAAGGTATGACCTTTCGCCGGCCAGATTGGACAATTGTGACGACAGATGCCAGCCTTTTAGGTTGGGGTGCAGTCTGGAACTCCCTGAAGGCTCAGGGATCGTGGACTCAGGAGGAGTCACTCCTTCTAGTAAACATTCTGGAACTAAGAGCAATATTCAATGCTCTTCAGGCTTGGCCTCATTTAGCGACAATGAGGTTCATCAGATTTCAGTCGGACAACATCACGACTGTGGCTTACATCAACCATCAAGGGGGAACAAGGAGTTCCCTAGTGATGTTAGAAGTCTCAAAGATAATTCACTGGGCAGAGATTCACTCTTGCCACCTATCAGCTATCCATATCCCAGGTGTAGAGAACTGGGAGGCGGATTTTCTAAGTCGTCAGACTTTTCATCCGGGGGAGGGGGATCTCCATCCGGAGGTGTTTGCTCAATTGGTTCATCGTTGGGGCAAACCAGAACTGGATCTCATGGCGTCTCGCCAGAACGCCAAGCTTCCTTGTTACGGATCCAGGTCCAGGGACCCCAAGGCAACGCTGATAGATGCTCTAGCAGCGCCTTGGTCCTTCAACCTGGCTTATGTGTTTCCACCGTTTCCTCTGCTCCCTCGTCTGATTGCCAAAATCAAGCATGAGAGAGCATTGGTGATCTTGATAGTGCCTGCGTGGCCACGCAGGACTTGGTATGCAGATCTGGTGGACATGTCATCCTTTCCACCATGGACTCTGCCGTCCAAATCTAATTTCTCTGAGGCTGACTGCCTGGAGATTGAACGCTTGATTTTATCAAAGCGTGGTTTCTCCGAGTCAGTCATTGATACCTTAATTCAGGCACGAAAGCCTGTCACCAGGAAAATCTATCATAAGATATGGCGGAAATATCTTTATTGGTGTGAATCCAAGGGCTACTCATGGAGTAAAGTCAGGATTCCCAGGATATTATCTTTTCTCCAAGAAGGATTGGAGAAAGGATTGTCAGCTAGTTCCTTAAAGGGACAGATTTCTGCGCTATCTATTCTTTTGCACAAGCGTCTGGCAGATGTCCCAGACGTTCAGGCATTTTGTCAGGCTTTAGTTAGAATCAAGCCTGTGTTTAAACCTGTTGCTCCACCATGGAGTTTAAATTTGGTTCTTAAAGTTCTTCATTCCATAGATATCAAACTTTTATCTTTGAAAGTTCTTTTTTTGGTAGCTATTTCCTCGGCTCGTAGAGTTTCCGAGTTATCTGCCTTACAATGTGATTCTCCTTATCTGATCTTCCATGCAGATAAGGTAGTTCTGCGTACCAAACCTGGGTTTTTACCTAAGGTGGTATCTAATAAGAATATCAATCAAGAGATTGTTGTTCCGTCTTTGTGTCCTAATCCTTCTTCAAAGAAGGAACGTCTATTACACAATCTGGACGTGGTTCGTGCTTTAAAGTTTTACTTACAAGCTACTAAAGATTTTCGTCAAACATCTGCTTTGTTTGTTGTCTACTCTGGACAGAGGAGAGGTCAAAAGGCTTCGGCAACCTCTCTTTCTTTTTGGCTAAAAAGCATAATCCGCTTAGCTTATGAGACTGCTGGCCAGCAGCCTCCAGAAAGGATTACAGCTCATTTTACTAGAGCTGTGGCTTCCACATGGGCCTTTAAAAATGAGGCTTCTGTTGAACAGATCTGCAAGGCGCCGACTTTACAGGCAGTGGTACCTTCCGTTTAAGTACCTGCCTTGTCCCTCCCTTCATCCGTGTACTTTAGCTTTGGTATTGGTATCCCACAAGTAATGGATGATCCGTGAACTGGATACACCTTACAAGAGAAAACACAATTTATGCTTACCTGATAAATTTATTTCTCTTGTGGTGTATCTAGTCCACGGCCCGCCCTGTCATTTTAAGGCAGGTATTTTTGTAATTTTAAACTACAGTCACCACTGCACCGTATGGTTTCTCCTTTCTCTGTTTGTTTTCGGTCGAATGACTGGATATGGCAGTTAGGGGAGGAGCTATATAGACAGCTCTGCTGTGGGTGTCCTCTTGCAACTTCCTGTTGGGAATGAGAATATCCCACAAGTAATGGATGATCCGTGGACTGGATACTCCACAAGAGAAATAAATTTATCAGGTAAGCATAAATTTTGTTTTTTTGATTTAAAACTTCAGTCACCTCTGCACCTTTTAGTTTCTCCTTTTTCTTCCTGTACCTTCGGTCGTATGACTGGGGGGTGGAGCTAAGGGAGGAGCTATATAGACAGCTCTGCTGTGGTGCTCTTTGCCACTTCCTGTTAGCAGGAGGATAATATCCCACACGTAAAGGATGAATCCGTGGACTCGTCATATCATAGAAGAAATCAATTTATCAGGTAAGCATAAATTTACTTTTTTACCTCTGTGATTACCTTGTATCTAAGCCTCTGCAGACTGCCCCTTATCTCAGTTATATTAATATACTTTTTACCTCTGTGATTACCTTGTATCTAAGCCTCAGCAGACTGCCCCTTATCTCAGTTATATTAATATATGTTTTACCTCTGTGATTACCCTGTATCTAAGCCTCTGCAGACTGCCCCTTATCTCAGTTATATTAATATACTTTTTACCTCTGTGATTACCTTGTATCTAAGCCTCAGCAGACTGCCCCTTATCTCAGTTATATTAATATACTTTTTACCTCTGTGATTACCTTGTATCTAACCTTCTGCAGACTGCTCCTTATCTCAGTTATATTAATATACTTTTTACCTCTGTGAATACCTTGTATCTAACCCTCTGCAGACTGACCCTTATCTCAGTTATATTAATATACTTTTTACCTCTGTGATAACCTTGTATCTAAGCCTCTGCAGACTACCCCTTATCTCAGTTATATTAATATACTTTTTACCTCTGTGATTACCCTGTATCTAAGCCTCTGCAGACTGCTTCTTATCTCAGTTATATTAATATACTTTTTACCTCTGTGATTACCTTGTATGTAACCCTCTGCAGACTGCCCCTTATCTCAGTTATGTTAATATACTTTTTACCTCTGTGATTACCCTGTATCTAAGCCTCTGCAGACTGCCCCTTATCTCAGTTATATTAATATACTTTTTACCTCTGTGATTACCCTGTATCTAAGCCTCTGCAGACTGCTCCTTATCTCAGTTATATTAATATACTTTTTTACCTCTGTGATTACCTTGTATCTAACCCTCTGCAGACTGCCCCCTTATCTCAGTTATATTAATATACTTTTTAACCTCTTTGATTAACCTGTATCTAAGCCTCTGCAGACTGCCCCTTATCTCAGTTATATTAATATACTTTTTACCTCTGTGATTACCCTGTATCTAAGCCTCTGCAGACTGCTCCTTATCTCAGTTATATTAATATACTTTTTTACCTCTGTGATTACCCTGTATCTAAGCCTCTGCAGACTCCCCCCTTATCTCAGTTATATTAATATACTTTTTACCTCTGTGATTACCTTGTATCTAAGCCTCTGCAGACTGCCCCCTTATTTCAGTTTCTTGACAGACTTGCATTTTAGCCAAACAGTGCTGACTCCTAGGTAATTCCACGGGCGTGAGCAAAATGTTATCTATATGACACATCTGAAGTAACGCCCTCTGAAAAAAACTGTCAAATGCTTTCTGATAAAAGGCGGCCTTCAAAGACTTAGAAATTAGCATATGATCCTACCTAGCTTTAGCTTTCAACAAAGAATACTAATAGAACCAAGCAAATTTGATGATAAAAGTAAATTGGAGATTTGTTTAAAATTACATGTCCTAACTGAATCATGAAAGTTTAATTTGGAGTTTACTGTCCCTTTAAGTTGCTTCAAAAATCATAACAAATTGTTCACCAAATCGTAATTTAAGTGCACTGGATGCGCAAAAATCACTTTGAAATGTGTTCTTTTAAGTACAAAATACAAAGCGTAATTGGTTGTGGTATAATGGGTGTTACTTAGGCGTATATGAAATTGTCTCTATAATCCCATCGCACTACAGATCTTTTCTCGCTAACTACAAGGTGGTGAGCTTTTATTAACACAAATACTTTATACCCTAATATAAAACCACACGCATATGCAGGCGAATGTAAGATACTATACGCAGAAAGCAGCGTAATGTGATATATACCCTAATATAAAAACACACGCATATGCAGGCGAATGTAAGATACTATACGCAGAAAGCAGCGTAATGTGATATATACCGTAATATAAAACACACGCATATGCAGGCGAATTTAAGATACTATATGCAGAAAGCAGTGTAATGTGATATATACCCTAATATAAAACACACGCATATGCAGGCGAATGTAAGATACTATACGCAGAAAGCAGTGTAATGTGATATATACCCTAATATAAAACACACGCATATGCAGGCGAATGTAAGATACTATACGCAGAAAACAGTGTAATGTGAGATATACCCTAATATAAAAACACACGCATATGCAGGCGAATGTAAGATACTATATGCAGAAAGCAGTGTAATGTGATATATACCCTAATATAAAACACACGCATATGCAGGTGAATGTAAGATACTATACGCAGAAAGCAGCGTAATGTGATATATACCCTAATATAAAACACACGCATATGCAGGCGAATGTAAGATACTATACGCAGAAAGCAGTGTAATGTGATATATACCCTAATATAAAAACACACGCATATGCAGGCGAATGTAAGATACTATACGCAGAAAGCAGCGTAATGTGATATATACCCTAATATAAAACACACGCATATGCAGGCGAATGTAAGATACTATACGCAGAAAGCAGTGTAATGTGATATATACCCTAATATAAAAACACACGCATATGCAGGCGAATGTAAGATACTATACGCAGAAAGCAGTGTAATGTGATATATACCCTAATATAAAAACACGCGCATATGCAGGCGAATGTAAGATACTATACGCAGAAAGCAGCGTAATGTGATATATACCCTAATATAAAAACACACGCATATGCAGGCGAATGTAAGATACTATACGCAGAAAGCAGTGTAATGTGATATATACCCTAATATAAAAACACACGCATATGCAGGCGAATGTAAGATACTATACGCAGAAAGCAGTGTAATGTGATATATACCCTAATATAAAACACACGCATATGCAGGCGAATGTAAGATACTATACGCAGAAAGCAGTGTAATGTGATATATACCCTAATATAAAACACACGCATATGCAGGCGAATGTAATATACTATACGCAGAAAGCAGCGTAATGTGATATATACCCTAATATAAAAACACGCATATGCAGGCGAATGTAAGATACTATACGCAGAAAGCTGTGTAATGTGATATATACCCTAATATAAAACACATGCATATGCAGGCGAATGTAAGATACTATACGCAGAAAGCAGTGTAATGTGATATATACCCTAATATAAAACACACGCATATGCAGGCGAATGTAAGATACTATACGCAGAAAGCAGTGTAATGTGATATATACCCTAATATAAAACCACGCATATGCAGGCGAATGTAAGATACTATACGCAGAAAGCAGTGTAATGTGATATATACCCTAATATAAAAACACACGCATATGCAGGCGAATGTAAGATACTATACGCAGAAAGCAGTGTAATGTGATATATACCCTAATATAAAACCACGCATATGCAGGCGAATGTAAGATACTATACGCAGAAAGCAGTGTAATGTGATATATACCCTAATATAAAAACACACGCATATGCAGGCGAATGTAAGATACTATACGCAGAAAGCAGCGTAATGTGATATATACCCTAATATAAAACACACGCATATGCAGGCGAATGTAAGATACTATACGCAGAAAGCAGTGTAATGTGATATATACCCTAATATAAAACACACGCATATGCAGGCGAATGTAAGATACTATACGCAGAAAGCAGCGTAATGTGATATGTACCCTAATATAAAACACACGCATATGCAGGCGAATGTAAGATACTATACGCAGAAAGCAGCGTAATGTGATATATACCCTAATATAAAAACACACGCATATGCAGGCGAATGTAAGATACTATACGCAGAAAGCAGTGTAATGTGATATATACCGTAATATAAAACACACGCATATGCAGGCGAATGTAAGATACTATACGCAGAAAGCAGCGTAATGTGATATATACCCTAATATAAAAACACACGCATATGCAGGCGAATGTAAGATACTATACGCAGAAAGCAGCGTAATGTGATATATACCCTAATATAAAAACACACGCATATGCAGGCGAATGTAAGATACTATACGCAGAAAGCAGTGTAATGTGATATATACCCTAATATAAAACACGCGCATATGCAGGCGAATGTAAGATACTATACGCAGAAAGCAGCGTAATGTGATATATACCCTAATATAAAAACACACGCATATGCAGGCGAATGTAAGATACTATACGCAGAAAGCAGTGTAATGTGATATATACCCTAATATAAAAACACACGCATATGCAGGCGAATGTAAGATACTATACGCAGAAAGCAGTGTAATGTGATATATACCCTAATATAAAAACACGCGCATATGCAGGCGAATGTAAGATACTATACGCAGAAAGCAGCGTAATGTGATATGTACCCTAATATAAAACACACGCATATGCAGGCGAATGTAAGATACTATACGCAGAAAGCAGTGTAATGTGATATATACCCTAATATAAAACACACGCATATGCAGGCGAATGTAAGATACTATACGCAGAAAGCAGCGTAATGTGATATATACCCTAATATAAAACACACGCATATGCAGGCGAATGTAAGATACTATACGCAGAAAGCAGTGTAATGTGATATATACCCTAATATAAAACACACGCATATGCAGGCGAATGTAAGATACTATACGCAGAAAGCAGTGTAATGTGATATATACCCTAATATACAAACACGCATATGCAGGCGAATGTAAGATACTATACGCAGAAAGCAGCGTAATGTGATATATACCGTAATATAAAAACACACGCATATGCAGGCAAATGTAAGATACTATACGCAGAAAGCAGCGTAATGTGATATATACCGTAATATAAAAACACGCGCATATGCAGGCGAATGTAAGATACTATACGCAGAAAGCAGTGTAATGTGATATATACCCTAATATAAAAACACGCATATGCAGGCGAATGTAAGATACTATACGCAGAAAGCAGCGTAATGTGATATATACCCTAATATAAAAACACACGCATATGCAGGTGAATGTAAGATACTATACGCAGAAAGCAGCGTAATGTGATATATACCCTAATATAAAAACACGCATATGCAGGCGAATGTAAGATACTATACGCAGAAAGCAGTGTAATGTGATATATACCCTAATATAAAAACACACGCATATGCAGGCGAATGTAAGATACTATATGCAGAAAGCAGTGTAATGTGATATATACCCTAATATAAAACACACGCATATGCAGGCGAATGTAAGATACTATATGCAGAAAGCAGTGTAATGTGATATATACCCTAATATAAAAACACACGCATATGCAGGTGAATGTAAGATACTATACGCAGAAAGCAGTGTAATGTGATATATACCCTAATATAAAACACACGCATATGCAGGCGAATGTAAGATACTATACGCAGAAAGCAGTGTAATGTGATATATACCCTAATATAAAAACACACGCATATGCAGGCGAATGTAAGATACTATACGCAGAAAGCAGCGTAATGTGATATATACCCTACTATAAAAACACGCATATGCAGGCGAATGTAAGATACTATACGCAGAAAGCAGCGTAATGTGATATATACCCTAATATAAAAACACACGCATATGCAGGCGAATGTAAGATACTATACGCAGAAAGCAGCGTAATGTGATATGTACCCTAATATAAAACACACGCATATGCAGGCGAATGTAAGATACTATACGCAGAAAGCAGCATAATGTGATATATACCGTAATATAAAAACACACGCATATGCAGGCGAATGTAAGATACTATACGCAGAAAGCAGTGTAATGTGATATATACCCTAATATAAAAACACACGCATATGCAGGCGAATGTATGATACTATACGCAGAAAGCAGTGTAATGTGATATATACCCTAATATAAAACACACGCATATGCAGGCGAATGTAAGATACTATACGCAGAAAGCAGTGTAATGTGATATATACCCTAATATAAAAACACACGCATATGCAGGCGAATGTAAGATACTATACGCAGAAAGCAGTGTAATGTGATATATACCCTAATATAAAACACACGCATATGCAGGCGAATGTAATATACTATACGCAGAAAGCAGTGTAATGTGATATATACCCTAATATAAAACACACGCATATGCAGGCGAATGTAAGATACTATACGCAGAAAGCAGCGTAATGTGATATATACCCTAATATAAAACCACACGCATATGCAGGCGAATGTAAGATACTATACGCAGAAAGCAGTGTAATGTGATATATACCCTAATATAAAAACACACGCATATGCAGGCGAATGTAAGATACTATACGCAGAAAGCAGTGTAATGTGATATATACCCTAATATAAAACACACGCATATGCAGGCGAATGTAAGATACTATATGCAGAAAGCAGCGTAATGTGATATATACCCTAATATAAAACACACGCATATGCAGGCGAATGTAAGATACTATACGCAGAAAGCAGTGTAATGTGATATATACCCTAATATAAAACACACGCATATGCAGGCGAATGTAAGATACTATACGCAGAAAGCAGTGTAATGTGATATATACCCTAATATAAAACACACGCATATGCAGGCGAATGTAAGATACTATACGCAGAAAGCAGTGTAATGTGATATATACCCTAATATAAAAACACACGCATATGCAGGCGAATGTAAGATACTATACGCAGAAAGCAGTGTAATGTGATATATACCCTAATATAAAAACACGCATATGCAGGCGAATGTAAGATACTATACGCAGAAAGCAGCGTAATGTGATATATACCCTAATATAAAAACACACGCATATGCAGGCGAATGTAAGATACTATACGCAGAAAGCAGCGTAATGTGATATATACCGTAATATAAAACACACGCATATGCAGGCGAATGTAAGATACTATACGCAGAAAGCAGCGTAATGTGATATATACCCTAATATAAAACACACGCATATGCAGGCGAATGTAAGATACTATACGCAGAAAGCAGTGTAATGTGATATATACCGTAATATAAAAACACACGCATATGCAGGCGAATGTAAGATACTATACGCAGAAAGCAGCATAATGTGATATATACCGTAATATAAAAACACACGCATATGCAGGCGAATGTAAGATACTATACGCAGAAAGCAGTGTAATGTGATATATACCCTAATATAAAAACACACGCATATGCAGGCGAATGTAAGATACTATACGCAGAAAGCAGTGTAATGTGATATATACCCTAATATAAAACACACGCATATGCAGGCGAATGTAAGATACTATACGCAGAAAGCAGTGTAATGTGATATATACCCTAATATAAAAACACACGCATATGCAGGCGAATGTAAGATACTATACGCAGAAAGCAGCGTAATGTGATATATACCCTAATATAAAAACACGCATATGCAGGCGAATGTAAGATACTATACGCAGAAAGCAGCATAATGTGATATATACCGTAATATAAAAACACGCATATGCAGGCGAATGTAAGATACTATACGCAGAAAGCAGCATAATGTGATATATACCGTAATATAAAAACACGCATATGCAGGCGAATGTAAGATACTATACGCAGAAAGCAGCGTAATGTGATATATACCCTAATATAAAACACACGCATATGCAGGCGAATGTAAGATACTATACGCAGAAAGCAGCGTAATGTGATATATACCGTAATATAAAAACACACGCATATGCAGGCGAATGTAAGATACTATACGCAGAAAGCAGCGTAATGTGATATATACCCTAATATAAAAACACACGCATATGCAGGCGAATGTAAGATACTATATGCAGAAAGCAGTGTAATGTGATATATACCCTAATATAAAAACACACGCATATGCAGGCGAATGTAAGATACTATACGCAGAAAGCAGTGTAATGTGATATATACCCTAATATAAAACACACGCATATGCAGGCGAATGTAAGATACTATACGCAGAAAGCAGTGTAATGTGATATATACCCTAATATAAAAACACACGCATATGCAGGCGAATGTAAGATACTATACGCAGAAAGCAGTGTAATGTGATATATACCCTAATATAAAACACACGCATATGCAGGCGAATGTAAGATACTATACGCAGAAAGCAGCGTAATGTGATATATACCCTAATATAAAACACACGCATATGCAGGCGAATGTAAGATACTATACGCAGAAAGCAGTGTAATGTGATATATACCCTAATATAAAACACACGCATATGCAGGCGAATGTAAGATACTATACGCAGAAAGCAGTGTAATGTGATATATACCCTAATATAAAACACACGCATATGCAGGTGAATGTAAGATACTATACGCAGAAAGCAGCGTAATGTGATATATACCCTAATATAAAAACACGCATATGCAGGCGAATGTAAGATACTATACGCAGAAAGCAGTGTAATGTTATATATACCCTAATATAAAAAACACGCATATGCAGGCGAATGTAAGATACTATACGCAGAAAGCAGTGTAATGTGATATATACCCTAATATAAAAACACACGCATATGCAGGCGAATGTAAGATACTATACGCAGAAAGCAGTGTAATGTGATATATACCCTAATATAAAAACACACGCATATGCAGGCGAATGTAAGATACTATACGCAGAAAGCAGCATAATGTGATATATACCGTAATATAAAAACACGCATATGCAGGCGAATGTAAGATACTATACGCAGAAAGCAGTGTAATGTGATATATACCCTAATATAAAAACACACGCATATGCAGGCGAATGTAAGATACTATACGCAGAAAGCAGTGTAATGTGATATATACCCTAATATAAAAACACGCATATGCAGGCGAATGTAAGATACTATACGCAGAAAGCAGCGTAATGTGATATATACCCTAATATAAAACACACGCATATGCAGGTGAATGTAAGATACTATACGCAGAAAACAGTGTAATGTGATATATACCCTAATATAAAAACACACGCATATGCAGGCGAATGTAAGATACTATACGCAGAAAGCAGTGTAATGTGATATATACCCTAATATAAAACACACGCATATGCAGGCGAATGTAAGATACTATACGCAGAAAGCAGTGTAATGTGATATATACCCTAATATAAAACACACGCATATGCAGGCGAATGTAAGATACTATACGCAGAAAACAGTGTAATGTGATATATACCCTAATATAAAAACACACGCATATGCAGGCGAATGTAAGATACTATACGCAGAAAACAGTGTAATGTGATATATACCCTAATATAAAAACACACGCATATGCAGGCGAATGTAAGATACTATACGCAGAAAGCAGTGTAATGTGATATATACCCTAATATAAAACACACGCATATGCAGGCGAATGTAAGATACTATACGCAGAAAGCAGTGTAATGTGATATATACCCTAATATAAAAACACACGCATATGCAGGCGAATTTAAGATACTATATGCAGAAAGCAGTGTAATGTGATATATACCGTAATATAAAACCACACGCATATGCAGGCGAATGTAAGATACTATACGCAGAAAGCAGTGTAATGTGATATATACCCTAATATAAAAACACACGCATATGCAGGCGAATGTAAGATACTATACGCAGAAAGCAGTGTAATGTGATATATACCCTAATATAAAAACACACGCATATGCAGGCGAATGTAAGATACTATACGCAGAAAGCAGCGTAATGTGATATATACCCTAATATAAAAACACACGCATATGCAGGCGAATGTAAGATACTATACGCAGAAAGCAGTGTAATGTGATATATACCCTAATATAAAAACACACGCATATGCAGGCGAATGTAAGATACTATACGCAGAAAGCAGTGTAATGTGATATATACCCTAATATAAAAACACGCGCATATGCAGGCGAATGTAAGATACTATACACAGAAAGCAGCGTAATGTGATATATACCCTAATATAAAAACACACGCATATGCAGGCGAATGTAAGATACTATACGCAGAAAGCAGCGTAATGTGATATATACCCTAATATAAACACACGCATATGCAGGCGAATGTTAGATACTATACGCAGAAAGTAGTGTAATGTGATATATACCCTAATATAAAACACACGCATATGCAGGCGAATGTAATATACTATACGCAGAAAGCAGTGTAATGTGATATATACCCTAATATAAAACACACGCATATGCAGGCGAATGTAAGATACTATACGCAGAAAGCTGTGTAATGTGATATATACCCTAATATAAACACACGCATATGCAGGCGAATGTTAGATACTATACGCAGAAAGTAGTGTAATGTGATATATACCCTAATATAAAAACACGCATATGCAGGCGAATGTAAGATACTATACGCAGAAAGCAGTGTAATGTGATATATACCGTAATATAAAACACACGCATATGCAGGCGAATGTAATATACTATACGCAGAAAGCAGCGTAATGTGATATATACCCTAATATAAAAACACACGCATATGCAGGCGAATGTAAGATACTATACGCAGAAAGCAGTGTAATGTGATATATACCCTAATATAAAAACACATGCATATGCAGGCGAATGTAAGATACTATACGCAGAAAGCAGTGTAATGTGATATATACCGTAATATAAAACACACGCATATGCAGGCGAATGTAAGATACTATACGCAGAAAGCAGTGTAATGTGATATATACCCTAATATAAAACACACGCATATGCAGGCGAATGTAAGATACTATACGCAGAAAGCAGCGTAATGTTATATATACCCTAATATAAAACACACGCATATGCAGGCGAATGTAAGATACTATACGCAGAAAGCAGCGTAATGTGATATATACCCTAATATAAAAACACGCATATGCAGGCGAATGTAAGATACTATACGCAGAAAGCAGCGTAATGTGATATATACCCTAATATAAAAACACGCGCATATGCAGGCGAATGTAAGATACTATACGCAGAAAGCAGTGTAATGTGATATATACCCTAATATAAAACCACACGCATATGCAGGCGAATGTAAGATACTATACGCAGAAAGCAGTGTAATGTGATATATACCCTAATATAAAACACACGCATATGCAGGCGAATGTAAGATACTATACGCAGAAAGCAGCGTAATGTGATATATACCCTAATATAAAACACACGCATATGCAGGCGAATGTAAGATACTATACGCAGAAAGCAGTGTAATGTGATATATACCCTAATATAAAACACACGCATATGCAGGCGAATGTAAGATACTATACGCAGAAAGCAGTGTAATGTGATATATACCCTAATATAAAACACACGCATATGCAGGCGAATGTAAGATACTATACGCAGAAAGCAGCGTAATGTGATATATACCCTAATATAAAACACACGCATATGCAGGCGAATGTAAGATACTATACGCAGAAAGCAGCGTAATGTGATATGTACCCTAATATAAAACACACGCATATGCAGGCGAATGTAAGATACTATACGCAGAAAGCAGCGTAATGTGATATATACCCTAATATAAAAACACACGCATATGCAGGCGAATGTAAGATACTATATGCAGATAGCAGTGTAATGTGATATATACCCTAATATAAAACACACGCATATGCAGGCGAATGTAAGATACTATACGCAGAAAGCAGTGTAATGTGATATATACCCTAATATAAAACACACGCATATGCAGGTGAATGTAAGATACTATACGCAGAAAGCAGTGTAATGTGATATATACCCTAATATAAAACACACGCATATGCAGGCGAATGTAAGATACTATACGCAGAAAGCAGCGTAATGTGATATATACCCTAATATAAAACACACGCATATGCAGGCGAATGTAAGATACTATATGCAGAAAGCAGTGTAATGTGATATATACCCTAATATAAAACACACGCATATGCAGGTGAATGTAAGATACTATACGCAGAAAGCAGCGTAATGTGATATATACCCTAATATAAAACACACGCATATGCAGGCGAATGTAAGATACTATACGCAGAAAGCAGCGTAATGTGATATATACCCTAATATAAAACACACGCATATGCAGGCGAATGTAAGATACTATACGCAGAAAGCAGTGTAATGTGATATATACCCTAATATAAAACACACGCATATGCAGGCGAATGTAAGATACTATACGCAGAAAGCAGTGTAATGTGATATATACCCTAATATAAAACACACGCATATGCAGGCGAATGTAAGATACTATACGCAGAAAGCAGCGTAATGTGATATATACCCTAATATAAAAACACACGCATATGCAGGCGAATGTAAGATACTATACGCAGAAAGCAGCGTAATGTGATATATACCCTAATATAAAAACACACGCATATGCAGGCGAATGTAAGATACTATACGCAGAAAGCAGCGTAATGTTATATATACCCTAATATAAAACACACGCATATGCAGGCGAATGTAAGATACTATACGCAGAAAGCAGTGTAATGTGATATATACCGTAATATAAAAACACGCGCATATGCAGGCGAATGTAAGATACTATACGCAGAAAGCAGTGTAATGTGATATATACCCTAATATAAAAACACGCATATGCAGGCGAATGTAAGATACTATACGCAGAAAGCAGCGTAATGTGATATATACCCTAATATAAAAACACACGCATATGCAGGCGAATGTAAGATACTATACGCAGAAAGCAGTGTAATGTGATATATACCCTAATATAAAAACACACGCATATGCAGGCGAATGTAAGATACTATACGCAGAAAGCAGTGTAATGTGATATATACCCTAATATAAAACACACGCATATGCAGGCGAATGTAAGATACTATACGCAGAAAGCAGCGTAATGTGATATATACCCTAATATAAAAACACGCATATGCAGGCGAATGTAAGATACTATACGCAGAAAGCAGTGTAATGTGATATATACCCTAATATAAAACACACGCATATGCAGGCGAATGTAAGATACTATACGCAGAAAGCAGTGTAATGTGATATATACCCTAATATAAAACACACAGCATATGCAGGCGAATGTAAGATACTATACGCAGAAAGCAGTGTAATGTGATATATACCCTAATATAAAACCACACGCATATGCAGGCGAATGTAAGATACTATACGCAGAAAGCAGTGTAATGTGATATATACCCTAATATAAAACACACGCATATGCAGGCGAATGTAAGATACTATACGCAGAAAGCAGTGTAATGTGATATATACCCTAATATAAAACACACGCATATGCAGGCGAATGTAAGATACTATACGCAGAAAGCAGTGTAATGTGATATATACCCTAATATAAAAACACACGCATATGCAGGCGAATGTAAGATACTATACGCAGAAAGCAGTGTAATGTGATATATACCCTAATATAAAAACACACGCATATGCAGGCGAATGTAAGATACTATACGCAGAAAGCAGCGTAATGTGATATATACCCTAATATAAAAAACACGCATATGCAGGCGAATGTAAGATACTATACGCAGAAAGCAGTGTAATGTGATATATACCCTAATATAAAACACACGCATATGCAGGCGAATGTAAGATACTATACGCAGAAAGCAGCGTAATGTGATATATACCCTAATATAAAAACACGCATATGCAGGTGAATGTAAGATACTATACGCAGAAAGCAGTGTAATGTGATATATACCCTAATATAAAAACACACGCATATGCAGGCGAATGTAAGATACTATACGCAGAAAGCAGTGTAATGTGATATATACCCTAATATAAAAACACACGCATATGCAGGCGAATGTAAGATACTATACGCAGAAAGCAGTGTAATGTGATATATACCCTAATATAAAACACACGCATATGCAGGCGAATGTAAGATACTATACGCAGAAAGCAGCGTAATGTGATATATACCCTAATATAAAACACACGCATATGCAGGCGAATGTAAGATACTATACGCAGAAAGCAGTGTAATGTGATATATACCCTAATATAAAACACGCATATGCAGGCGAATGTAAGATACTATACGCAGAAAGCAGTGTAATGTGATATATACCCTAATATAAAAACACACGCATATGCAGGCAAATGTAAGATACTATACGCAGAAAGCAGTGTAATGTGATATATACCCTAATATAAAACCACGCATATGCAGGTGAATGTAAGATACTATACGCAGAAAGTAGTGTAATGTGATATATACCCTAATATAAAAACACACGCATATGCAGGCGAATGTAAGATACTATACGCAGAAAGCAGTGTAATGTGATATATACCCTAATATAAAACACACGCATATGCAGGCGAATGTAAGATACTATACGCAGAAAGCAGTGTAATGTGATATATACCCTAATATAAAAACACACGCATATGCAGGCGAATGTAAGATACTATACGCAGAAAGCAGTGTAATGTGATATATACCCTAATATAAAACACACGCATATGCAGGCGAATGTAAGATACTATACGCAGAAAGCAGCGTAATGTGATATATACCCTAATATAAAACACACGCATATGCAGGCGAATGTAAGATACTATACGCAGAAAGCAGTGTAATGTGATATATACCCTAATATAAAACACACGCATATGCAGGCGAATGTAAGATACTATACGCAGAAAGCAGCGTAATGTGATATATACCCTAATATAAAAACACACGCATATGCAGGCGAATGTAAGATACTATACGCAGAAAGCAGTGTAATGTGATATATACCCTAATATAAAAACACGCATATGCAGGTGAATGTAAGATACTATACGCAGAAAGCAGCGTAATGTGATATATACCCTAATATAAAACACACGCATATGCAGGCGAATGTAAGATACTATACGCAGAAAGCAGTGTAATGTGATATATACCCTAATATAAAACACACGCAAATGCAGGCGAATGTAAGATACTATACGCAGAAAGCAGTGTAATGTGATATATACCCTAATATAAAAACACACGCATATGCAGGCGAATGTAAGATACTATACGCAGAAAGCAGCGTAATGTGATATATACCCTAATATAAAAACACGCATATGCAGGCGAATGTAAGATACTATACGCAGAAAGCAGTGTAATGTGATATATACCCTAATATAAAACACACGCATATGCAGGCGAATGTAAGATACTATACGCAGAAAGCAGCGTAATGTGATATATACCCTAATATAAAAACACGCATATGCAGGCGAATGTAAGATACTATACGCAGAAAGCAGTGTAATGTGATATATACCCTAATATAAAACACACGCATATGCAGGCGAATGTAAGATACTATACGCAGAAAGCAGTGTAATGTGATATATACCCTAATATAAAAACACACGCATATGCAGGCGAATGTAAGATACTATACGCAGAAAGCAGCGTAATGTGATATATACCCTAATATAAAAACACACGCATATGCAGGCGAATGTAAGATACTATACGCAGAAAGCAGTGTAATGTGATATATACCCTAATATAAAAACACACGCATATGCAGGCGAATGTAAGATACTATACGCAGAAAGCAGCGTAATGTTATATATACCCTAATATAAAAACACACGCATATGCAGGCGAATGTAAGATACTATACGCAGAAAGCAGTGTAATGTGATATATACCGTAATATAAAACACACGCATATGCAGGCGAATGTAAGATACTATATGCAGAAAGCAGTGTAATGTGATATATACCGTAATATAAAAACACGCATATGCAGGCGAATGTAAGATACTATACGCAGAAAGCAGTGTAATGTGATATATACCCTAATATAAAAACACACGCATATGCAGGCGAATGTAAGATACTATACGCAGAAAGCTGTGTAATGTGATATATACCCTAATATAAAAACACACGCATATGCAGGCGAATGTAAGATACTATACGCAGAAAGCAGCATAATGTGATATATACCCTAATATAAAAACACGCGCATATGCAGGCGAATGTAAGATACTATACGCAGAAAGCAGTGTAATGTGATATATACCCTAATATAAAAACACACGCATATGCAGGCGAATGTAAGATACTATACGCAGAAAGCAGTGTAATGTGATATATACCGTAATATAAAAACACGCATATGCAGGCGAATGTAAGATACTATACGCAGAAAGCAGTGTAATGTGATATATACCCTAATATAAAAACACGCATATGCAGGCGAATGTAAGATACTATACGCAGAAAGCAGCGTAATGTGATATATACCCTAATATAAAACACACGCATATGCAGGCGAATGTAAGATACTATACGCAGAAAGTAGTGTAATGTGATATATACCCTAATATAAAACACACGCATATGCAGGCGAATGTAAGATACTATACGCAGAAAGCTGTGTAATGTGATATATACCCTAATATAAACACACGCATATGCAGGCGAATGTTAGATACTATACGCAGAAAGTAGTGTAATGTGATATATACCCTAATATAAAAACACACGCATATGCAGGCGAATGTAAGATACTATACGCAGAAAGCAGCGTAATGTGATATATACCCTAATATAAAACACACGCATATGCAGGTGAATGTAAGATACTATACGCAGAAAGCAGCATAATGTGATATATACCCTAATATAAAAACACACGCATATGCAGGCGAATGTAAGATACTATACGCAGAAAGCAGTGTAATGTGATATATACCCTAATATAAAACACACGCATATGCAGGCGAATGTAAGATACTATACGCAGAAAGCAGTGTAATGTGATATATACCCTAATATAAAACACACGCATATGCAGGCGAATGTAAGATACTATACGCAGAAAGCAGTGTAATGTGATATATACCCTAATATAAAACACACGCATATGCAAGCGAATGTAAGATACTATACGCAGAAAGCAGTGTAATGTGATATATACCGTAATATAAAACACACGCATATGCAGGCGAATGTAAGATACTATACGCAGAAAGCAGCGTAATGTGATATATACCCTAATATAAAAACACACGCATATGCAGGCGAATCTAAGATACTATACGCAGAAAGCAGTGTAATGTGATATATACCCTAATATAAAAACACACGCATATGCAGGGGAATGTAAGATACTATACGCAGAAAGCAGCGTAATGTGATATATACCCTAATATAAAACACACGCATATGCAGGCGAATGTAAGATACTATACGCAGAAAGCAGCGTAATGTGATATATACCCTAATATAAAACCACACGCATATGCAGGCGAATGTAAGATACTATACGCAGAAAGCTGTGTAATGTGATATATACCCTAATATAAACACACGCATATGCAGGCGATTGTAAGATACTATACGCAGAAAGCAGCGTAATGTGATATATACCCTAATATAAAACACACGCATATGCAGGCGAATGTAAGATACTATACGCAGAAAGCAGCGTAATGTGATATATACCCTAATATAAAACACACGCATATGCAGGCGAATGTAAGATACTATATGCAGAAAGCAGTGTAATGTGATATATACCCTAATATAAAACACACGCATATGCAGGCGAATGTAAGATACTATACGCAGAAAGCAGTGTAATGTGATATATACCGTAATATAAAAACACGCATATGCAGGCGAATGTAAGATACTATACGCAGAAAGCAGTGTAATGTGATATATACCCTAATATAAAACACACGCATATGCAGGCGAATGTAAGATACTATATGCAGAAAGCAGTGTAATGTGATATATACCCTAATATAAAACACATGCATATGCAGGCGAATGTAAGATACTATACGCAGAAAGCAGCGTAATGTGATATATACCCTAATATAAAACACACGCATATGCAGGTGAATGTAAGATACTATACGCAGAAAGCAGTGTAATGTGATATATACCCTAATATAAAAACACACGCATATGCAGGCGAATGTAAGATACTATACACAGAAAGCAGTGTAATGTGATATATACCCTAATATAAAAACACGCATATGCAGGTGAATGTAAGATACTATACGCAGAAAGCAGTGTAATGTGATATATACCCTAATATAAAAACACACGCATATGCAGGCGAATGTAAGATACTATACGCAGAAAGCAGTGTAATGTGATATATACCCTAATATAAAAACACGCATATGCAGGCGAATGTAAGATACTATACGCAGAAAGCAGTGTAATGTGATATATACCCTAATATAAAACACACGCATATGCAGGTGAATGTAAGATACTATACGCAGAAAGCAGCGTAATGTGATATATACCCTAATATAAAACACACGCATATGCAGGCGAATGTAATATACTATACGCAGAAAGCAGTGTAATGTGATATATACCCTAATATAAAAACACACGCATATGCAGGCGAATGTAAGATACTATACGCAGAAAGCAGCGTAATGTGATATATACCCTAATATAAAAACACACGCATATGCAGGCGAATGTAAGATACTATACGCAGAAAGCAGCGTAATGTGATATATACCCTAATATAAAAACACACGCATATGCAGGCGAATTTAAGATACTATATGCAGAAAGCAGTGTAATGTGATATATACCCTAATATAAAACACACGCATATGCAGGCGAATGTAAGATACTATACGCAGAAAGCAGTGTAATGTGATATATACCCTAATATAAAACACACGCATATGCAGGCGAATGTAAGATACTATACGCAGAAAGCAGCGTAATGTGATATATACCCTAATATAAAAACACGCATATGCAGGCGAATGTAAGATACTATACGCAGAAAGCAGTGTAATGTGATATATACCCTAATATAAAACACACGCATATGCAGGCGAATGTAAGATACTATACGCAGAAAGCAGTGTAATGTGATATATACCCTAATATAAAACACACGCATATGCAGGCGAATGTAAGATACTATACGCAGAAAGCAGTGTAATGTGATATATACCCTAATATAAAACACACGCATATGCAGGCGAATGTAAGATACTATACGCAGAAAGCAGTGTAATGTGATATATACCCTAATATAAAACACACGCATATGCAGGCGAATGTAAGATACTATACGCAGAAAGCAGCGTAATGTGATATATACCCTAATATAAAAACACGCATATGCAGGCGAATGTAAGATACTATACGCAGAAAGCAGTGTAATGTGATATATACCCTAATATAAAACACACGCATATGCAGGCGAATGTAAGATACTATTCGCAGAAAGCAGTGTAATGTGATATATACCCTAATATAAAACACACGCATATGCAGGTGAATGTAAGATACTATATGCAGAAAGCAGTGTAATGTGATATATACCCTAATATAAAAACACACGCATATGCAGGCGAATGTAAAATACTATACGCAGAAAGCAGTGTAATGTGATATATACCCTAATATAAAAACACACGCATATGCAGGCGAATGTAAGATACTATACGCAGAAAGCAGTGTAATGTGATATATACCCTAATATAAAAACACACGCATATGCAGGCGAATGTAAGATACTATACGCAGAAAACAGTGTAATGTGATATATACCCTAATATAAAACACACGCATATGCAGGTGAATGTAAGATACTATACGCAGAAAGCAGCGTAATGTGATATATACCCTAATATAAAACACACGCATATGCAGGCGAATGTAAGATACTATACGCAGAAAGCAGTGTAATGTGATATATACCCTAATATAAAACACACGCATATGCAGGCGAATGTAAGATACTATACGCAGAAAGCAGTGTAATGTGATATATACCCTAATATAAAAACACACGCATATGCAGGCGAATGTAAGATACTATACGCAGAAAGCAGTGTAATGTGATATATACCCTAATATAAAAACACGCATATGCAGGCGAATGTAAGATACTATACGCAGAAAGCAGTGTAATGTGATATATACCCTAATATAAAAACACACGCATATGCAGGCGAATGTAAGATACTATACGCAGAAAGCAGTGTAATGTGATATATACCCTAATATAAAAAACACGCATATGCAGGCGAATGTAAGATACTATACGCAGAAAGCAGTGTAATGTGATATATACCCTAATATAAAACACACGCATATGCAGGCGAATGTAAGATACTATACGCAGAAAGCAGTGTAATGTGATATATACCCTAATATAAAACACACAGCATATGCAGGCGAATGTAAGATACTATACGCAGAAAGCAGTGTAATGTGATATATACCCTAATATAAAACACACGCATATGCAGGCGAATGTAAGATACTATACGCAGAAAGCAGTGTAATGTGATATATACCCTAATATAAAAACACACGCATATGCAGGCGAATGTAAGATACTATACGCAGAAAGCAGTGTAATGTGATATATACCCTAATATAAAACACACGCATATGCAGGCGAATGTAAGATACTATACGCAGAAAGCAGTGTAATGTGATATATACCCTAATATAAAACACACGCATATGCAGGCGAATGTAAGATACTATACGCAGAAAGCAGTGTAATGTGATATATACCCTAATATAAAACACACGCATATGCAGGCGAATGTAAGATACTATACGCAGAAAGCAGTGTAATGTGATATATACCCTAATATAAAACACACGCATATGCAGGCGAATGTAAGATACTATACGCAGAAAGCAGTGTAATGTGATATATACCCTAATATAAAACACACGCATATGCAGGCGAATGTAAGATACTATACGCAGAAAGCAGTGTAATGTGATATATACCCTAATATAAAACACACGCATATGCAGGCGAATGTAAGATACTATACGCAGAAAGCAGCGTAATGTGATATATACCCTAATATAAAACACACGCATATGCAGGCGAATGTAAGATACTATACGCAGAAAGCAGCTGTAATGTGATATATACCCTAATATAAAAACACACGCATATGCAGGCGAATGTAAGATACTATACGCAGAAAGCAGTGTAATGTGATATATACCCTAATATAAAAACACACGCATATGCAGGCGAATGTAAGATACTATACGCAGAAAGCAGTGTAATGTGATATATACCGTAATATAAAAACACGCATATGCAGGCGAATGTAAGATACTATACGCAGAAAGCAGCGTAATGTGATATATACCCTAATATAAAACACACGCATATGCAGGCGAATGTAAGATACTATACGCAGAAAGCAGCGTAATGTGATATATACCCTAATATAAAAACACACGCATATGCAGGCGAATGTAAGATACTATACGCAGAAAGCAGTGTAATGTGATATATACCCTAATATAAAACACACGCATATGCAGGTGAATGTAAGATACTATACGCAGAAAGCTGTGTAATGTGATATATACCCTAATATAAAAACACACGCATATGCAGGCGAATGTAAGATACTATACGCAGAAAGCAGCGTAATGTGATATATACCCTAATATAAAAACACGCATATGCAGGCGAATGTAAGATACTATACGCAGAAAGCAGTGTAATGTGATATATACCCTAATATAAAACACACGCATATGCAGGCGAATGTAAGATACTATACGCAGAAAGCAGCGTAATGTGATATATACCCTAATATAAAAACACACGCATATGCAGGCGAATGTAAGATACTATACGCAGAAAGCAGCGTAATGTGATATATACCCTAATATAAAAACACACGCATATGCAGGCGAATGTAAGATACTATACGCAGAAAGCAGCGTAATGTGATATATACCCTAATATAAAACACACGCATATGCAGGCGAATGTAAGATACTATACGCAGAAAGCTGTGTAATGTGATATATACCCTAATATAAAACACACGCATATGCAGGCGAATGTAAGATACTATACGCAGAAAGCAGTGTAATGTGATATATACCGTAATATAAAAACACACGCATATGCAGGCGAATGTAAGATACTATACGCAGAAAGCAGTGTAATGTGATATATACCCTAATATAAAACACACGCATATGCAGGTGAATGTAAGATACTATACGCAGAAAGCAGTGTAATGTGATATATACCCTAATATAAAAACACACGCATATGCAGGCGAATGTAAGATACTATACGCAGAAAGCAGTGTAATGTGATATATACCCTAATATAAAACACACGCATATGCAGGTGAATGTAAGATACTATACGCAGAAAGCTGTGTAATGTGATATATACCCTAATATAAAAACACACGCATATGCAGGCGAATGTAAGATACTATACGCAGAAAGCAGCGTAATGTGATATATACCCTAATATAAAACACACGCATATGCAGGCGAATGTAAGATACTATACGCAGAAAGCAGCGTAATGTGATATATACCCTAATATAAAAACACACGCATATGCAGGCGAATGTAAGATACTATACGCAGAAAGCAGTGTAATGTGATATATACCCTAATATAAAAACACACGCATATGCAGGCGAATGTAAGATACTATACGCAGAAAGCAGTGTAATGTGATATATACCCTAATATAAAACACACGCATATGCAGGCGAATGTAAGATACTATACGCAGAAAGCAGCGTAATGTGATATATACCCTAATATAAAAACACACGCATATGCAGGCGAATGTAAGATACTATACGCAGAAAGCAGTGTAATGTGATATATACCCTAATATAAAAACACACGCATATGCAGGCGAATGTAAGATACTATACGCAGAAAGCAGCGTAATGTGATATATACCCTAATATAAAAACACACGCATATGCAGGCGAATGTAAGATACTATACGCAGAAAGCAGCATAATGTGATATATACCCTAATATAAAAACACGCATATGCAGGCGAATGTAAGATACTATACGCAGAAAGCAGTGTAATGTGATATATACCCTAATATAAAAACACACGCATATGCAGGCGAATGTAAGATACTATACTGCAGAAAGCAGCTGTAATGTGATATATACCCTAATATAAAACACACGCATATGCAGGCGAATGTAAGATACTATATGCAGAAAGCAGTGTAATGTGATATATACCCTAATATAAAACACACGCATATGCAGGCGAATGTAAGATACTATACGCAGAAAGCAGTGTAATGTGATATATACCCTAATATAAAACACACGCATATGCAGGCGAATGTAAGATACTATACGCAGAAAGCAGTGTAATGTGATATATACCCTAATATAAAACACACGCATATGCAGGCGAATGTAAGATACTATACGCAGAAAGCAGTGTAATGTGATATATACCCTAATATAAAACACACGCATATGCAGGCGAATGTAAGATACTATACGCAGAAAGCAGCGTAATGTGATATATACCCTAATATAAAACACACGCATATGCAGGCGAATGTAAGATACTATACGCAGAAAGCAGTGTAATGTGATATATACCCTAATATAAAACACACGCATATGCAGGCGAATGTAAGATACTATACGCAGAAAGCAGTGTAATGTGATATATACCCTAATATAAAAACACACGCATATGCAGGCGAATGTAAGATACTATACGCAGAAAGCAGCGTAATGTGATATATACCCTAATATAAAACACACACATATGCAGGCGAATGTAAGATACTATACGCAGAAAGCAGTGTAATGTGATATATACCGTAATATAAAAACACACGCATATGCAGGCGAATGTAAGATACTATACGCAGAAAGCAGTGTAATGTGATATATACCCTAATATAAAACACACGCATATGCAGGCGAATGTAAGATACTATACGCAGAAAGCAGCGTAATGTGATATATACCCTAATATAAAAACACACGCATATGCAGGCGAATGTAAGATACTATACGCAGAAAGCAGTGTAATGTGATATATACCCTAATATAAAACACACGCATATGCAGGCGAATGTAAGATACTATACGCAGAAAGCAGCGTAATGTGATATATACCCTAATATAAAAACACACGCATATGCAGGCGAATGTAAGATACTATACGCAGAAAGCAGTGTAATGTGATATATACCCTAATATAAAAACACGCATATGCAGGCGAATGTAAGATACTATACGCAGAAAGCAGTGTAATGTGATATATACCCTAATATAAAACACACGCATATGCAGGCGAATGTAAGATACTATACGCAGAAAGCAGTGTAATGTGATATATACCCTAATATAAAAACACACGCATATGCAGGCGAATGTAAGATACTATACGCAGAAAGCAGTGTAATGTGATATATACCCTAATATAAAACACACGCATATGCAGGCGAATGTAAGATACTATACGCAGAAAGCAGTGTAATGTGATATATACCCTAATATAAAAACACACGCATATGCAGGCGAATGTAAGATACTATACGCAGAAAGCAGTGTAATGTGATATATACCCTAATATAAAACACACGCATATGCAGGCGAATGTAATATACTATACGCAGAAAGCAGTGTAATGTGATATATACCCTAATATAAAACACACGCATATGCAGGCGAATGTAAGATACTATACGCAGAAAGCAGTGTAATGTGATATATACCCTAATATAAAAACACACGCATATGCAGGCGAATGTAAGATACTATACGCAGAAAGCAGCGTAATGTGATATATACCCTAATATAAAACACACGCATATGCAGGTGAATGTAAGATACTATACGCAGAAAGCAGCGTAATGTGATATATACCCTAATATAAAAACACACGCATATGCAGGCGAATGTAAGATACTATACGCAGAAAGCAGCGTAATGTGATATATACCCTAATATAAAACACACGCATATGCAGGCGAATGTAAGATACTATATGCAGAAAGCAGCGTAATGTGATATATACCCTAATATAAAAACACACGCATATGCAGGGGAATGTAAGATACTATACGCAGAAAGTAGTGTAATGTGATATATACCCTAATATAAAAACACACGCATATGCAGGCGAATGTAAGATACTATACGCAGAAAGCAGTGTAATGTGATATATACCCTAATATAAAAACACACGCATATGCAGGCGAATGTAAGATACTATACGCAGAAAGCAGTGTAATGTGATATATACCCTAATATAAAAACACACGCATATGCAGGCGAATGTAAGATACTATACGCAGAAAGCAGTGTAATGTGATATATACCCTAATATAAAACACACGCATATGCAGGCGAATGTAAGATACTATATGCAGAAAGCAGTGTAATGTGATATATACCCTAATATAAAACACACGCATATGCAGGCGAATGTAAGATACTATATGCAGAAAGCAGTGTAATGTGATATATACCCTAATATAAAAACACACGCATATGCAGGCGAATGTAAGATACTATACGCAGAAAAGCAGTGTAATGTGATATATACCCGTAATATAAAAACACGCGCATATGCAGGCGAATGTAAGATACTATACGCAGAAAGCAGTGTAATGTGATATATACCCTAATATAAAACACACGCATATGCAGGCGAATGTAAGATACTATACGCAGAAAGCTGTGTAATGTGATATATACCCTAATATAAAAACACGCATATGCAGGCGAATGTAAGATACTATACGCAGAAAGCAGTGTAATGTGATATATACCCTAATATAAAACACACGCATATGCAGGCGAATGTAAGATACTATACGCAGAAAGCAGTGTAATGTGATATATACCCTAATATAAAACACACGCATATGCAGGCGAATGTAAGATACTATACGCAGAAAGCAGTGTAATGTGATATATACCCTAATATAAAAACACACGCATATGCAGGCGAATGTAAGATACTATATGCAGATAGCAGTGTAATGTGATATATACCCTAATATAAAACACACGCATATGCAGGCGAATGTAAGATACTATACGCAGAAAGCTGTGTAATGTGATATATACCCTAATATAAAAACACACGCATATGCAGGCGAATGTAAGATACTATACGCAGAAAGCAGTGTAATGTTATATATACCCTAATATAAAACACACGCATATGCAGGCGAATGTAAGATACTATACGCAGAAAGCAGTGTAATGTGATATATACCCTAATATAAAAACACACGCATATGCAGGCGAATGTAAGATACTATACGCAGAAAACAGTGTAATGTGATATATACCCTAATATAAAAACACACGCATATGCAGGCGAATGTAAGATACTATACGCAGAAAGCAGTGTAATGTGATATATACCCTAATATAAAAACACACGCATATGCAGGCGAATGTAAGATACTATACGCAGAAAGCAGTGTAATGTGATATATACCCTAATATAAAAACACGCGCATATGCAGGCGAATGTAAGATACTATATGCAGATAGCAGTGTAATGTGATATATACCCTAATATAAAAACACACACATATGCAGGCGAATGTAAGATACTATACGCAGATAGCAGTGTAATGTGATATATACCCTAATATAAAAACACGCATATGCAGGCGAATGTAAGATACTATACGCAGAAAGCAGTGTAATGTGATATATACCCTAATATAAAAACACACGCATATGCAGGCGAATGTAAAATACTATACGCAGAAAGCAGCGTAATGTGATATATACCCTAATATAAAAACACACGCATATGCAGGCGAATGTAAGATACTATACGCAGAAAGTAGTGTAATGTGATATATACCCTAATATAAAAACACATGCATATGCAGGCGAATGTAAGATACTATACGCAGAAAGCAGCGTAATGTGATATATACCCTAATATAAAACACACGCATATGCAGGCGAATGTAAGATACTATACGCAGAAAGCAGTGTAATGTGATATATACCGTAATATAAAAACACACGCATATGCAGGCGAATGTAAGATACTATACGCAGAAAGCAGTGTAATGTGATATATACCCTAATATAAAACACACGCATATGCAGGCGAATGTAAGATACTATACGCAGAAAGCAGTGTAATGTGATATATACCCTAATATAAAACACACGCATATGCAGGCGAATGTAAGATACTATACGCAGAAAGCTGTGTAATGTGATATATACCCTAATATAAAAACACGCATATGCAGGCGAATGTAAGATACTATACGCAGAAAGCAGTGTAATGTGATATATACCCTAATATAAAACACACGCATATGCAGGCGAATGTAAGATACTATACGCAGAAAGCAGTGTAATGTGATATATACCCTAATATAAAACACACGCATATGCAGGCGAATGTAAGATACTATACGCAGAAAGCAGTGTAATGTGATATATACCCTAATATAAAAACACACGCATATGCAGGCGAATGTAAGATACTATATGCAGATAGCAGTGTAATGTGATATATACCCTAATATAAAACACACGCATATGCAGGCGAATGTAAGATACTATACGCAGAAAGCTGTGTAATGTGATATATACCCTAATATAAAAACACACGCATATGCAGGCGAATGTAAGATACTATACGCAGAAAGCAGTGTAATGTTATATATACCCTAATATAAAACACACGCATATGCAGGCGAATGTAAGATACTATACGCAGAAAGCAGTGTAATGTGATATATACCCTAATATAAAAACACACGCATATGCAGGCGAATGTAAGATACTATACGCAGAAAACAGTGTAATGTGATATATACCCTAATATAAAAACACACGCATATGCAGGCGAATGTAAGATACTATACGCAGAAAGCAGTGTAATGTGATATATACCCTAATATAAAAACACACGCATATGCAGGCGAATGTAAGATACTATACGCAGAAAGCAGTGTAATGTGATATATACCCTAATATAAAAACACGCGCATATGCAGGCGAATGTAAGATACTATATGCAGATAGCAGTGTAATGTGATATATACCCTAATATAAAAACACACACATATGCAGGCGAATGTAAGATACTATACGCAGAAAGCAGTGTAATGTGATATATACCCTAATATAAAAACACACGCATATGCAGGCGAATGTAAAATACTATACGCAGAAAGCAGCGTAATGTGATATATACCCTAATATAAAAACACACGCATATGCAGGCGAATGTAAGATACTATACGCAGAAAGTAGTGTAATGTGATATATACCCTAATATAAAAACACATGCATATGCAGGCGAATGTAAGATACTATACGCAGAAAGCAGCGTAATGTGATATATACCCTAATATAAAACACACGCATATGCAGGCGAATGTAAGATACTATACGCAGAAAGCAGTGTAATGTGATATATACCGTAATATAAAAACACACGCATATGCAGGCGAATGTAAGATACTATACGCAGAAAGCAGTGTAATGTGATATATACCCTAATATAAAACACACGCATATGCAGGCGAATGTAAGATACTATACGCAGAAAGCAGTGTAATGTGATATATACCCTAATATAAAACACACGCATATGCAGGCGAATGTAAGATACTATACGCAGAAAGCAGCGTAATGTGATATATACCCTAATATAAAAACACGCATATGCAGGCGAATGTAAGATACTATACGCAGAAAGCAGTGTAATGTGATATATACCCTAATATAAAACACACGCATATGCAGGCGAATGTAAGATACTATATGCAGAAAGCAGTGTAATGTGATATATACCCTAATATAAAACACACGCATATGCAGGTGAATGTAATTGTTATTAGCCCTTTCGTGCTGGGGTTAACTTGTCTACATCGGAACAAGTGATCACGAGATTGCAATGATGGTATTGCATCAGGGGGGTGTTCCTATGATGCTTGGCACACCCTCCAGATTGCGATCCCATCAGGGAAGCGCCAGTGGCTTCAGGAAAGCCAAGCGGTTAGGAAGATTTATTTTGTCGTTCGGCGCTAAAGCCAAGAAAAATTTGGACGAAATACAACGTCCTAACGGCGTTAAAGGTTTAAATGTTATATAATGTGGGCTTGTTATTGTGTGTTGTGTTTTGTGTGCACATATGTAAGCTTGTCATTGCTTGTTACTGTGTGTTTGTTGTTTTGTGTGCGCATATGTAAGCTTGTCATTGTGTGCTGTTTTGTGTGCACATTGCTTATTATTGCTTGTTACTGTGTGTTGTTTTTTGTGCGCTTATGTACGCTTGTTATTGTGTTTGTTGTGTTTTGTGTGAACATATGTACGCTTGTTACTGTGTCTTGTTTTTTGTGTACTTATGTACACTTGTTATTGTGTCTTGTGTTTTTTGTGCGCTTATGTACGCTTGTTATTGTGTTTGTTGTGTTTTGTGTGAACATATGTACGCTTGTTACTGTGTCTTGTTTTTTGTGTACTTATGTACACTTGTTATTGTGTGTTGTGTGCGCTTATGTACGCTTGTTATTATGTGTTGTGTTTTTTGTGCGTCTATGTACGCTTGTTATTATGTGTTGTGTTTTGTGTGCGCCTATGTACGCTTGTTATTATGTGTTGTGTTTTGTGTGCGCCTATGTACGCTTGTTATTGTGTGTTGTGTTTTGTGTATGCATATGTACGCTTGTTATTATGTGTTGTGTTTTGTGTGCGCCTATGTACGCTTGTTATTGTGTGTTGTGTTTTGTGTGCGCCTATGTACGCTTGTTATTGTGTGTTGTGTTTTGTGTGCGCCTATGTACGCTTGTTATTGTGTGTTGTGTGCGCTTATGTACGCTTGTTATTATGTGTTGTGTTTTGTGTGCGCCTATGTACGCTTGTTATTATGTGTTGTGTTTTGTGTGCGCCTATGTACGCTTGTTATTGTGTGTTGTGTTTTGTGTATGCATATGTACGCTTGTTATTATGTGTTGTGTTTTGTGTGCGCCTATGTACGCTTGTTATTGTGTGTTGTGTTTTGTGTGCGCCTATGTACGCTTGTTATTGTGTGTTGTGTTTTGTGTGCGCCTATGTACGCTTGTTATTGTGTGTTGTGTTTTGTGTGCGCCTATGTACGCTTGTTATTATGTGTTGTGTTTTGTGTGCGCCTATGTACGCTTGTTATTGTGTGTTGTGTTTTGTGTGCGCCTATGTACGCTTGTTATTGTGTGTTGTGTTTTGTGTATGCATATGTACGCTTGTTATTATGTGTTGTGTTTTGTGTGCGCCTATGTACGCTTGTTATTGTGTGTTGTGTTTTGTGTGCGCCTATGTACGCTTGTTATTGTGTGTTGTGTTTTGTGTGCGCCTATGTACGCTTGTTATTATGTGTTGTGTTTTGTGTGCGCCTATGTACGCTTGTTATTGTGTTTGTTGTGTTTTGTGTATGCATATGTACGCTTGTTATTATGTGTTGTGTTTTGTGTGCGCCTATGTACGCTTGTTATTGTGTGTTGTGTTTTGTGTGCGCCTATGTACGCTTGTTATTGTGTGTTGTGTTTTGTGTGCGCCTATGTACGCTTGTTATTGTGTGTTGTGTTTTGTGTGCGCCTATGTACGCTTGTTATTGTGTGTTGTGTTTTGTGTGCGCCTATGTACGCTTGTTATTGTGTGTTGTGTTTTGTGTGCGCCTATGTACGGTTGTTATTGTGTTTGTTGTGTTTTGTGTGCGCCTATGTACGCTTGTTATTGTGTGTTGTGTTTTGTGTGCGCCTATGTACGGTTGTTATTGTGTTTGTTGTGTTTTGTGTATGCATATGTACGCTTGTTATTGTGTGTTGTGTTTTGTGTGCGCCTATGTACGCTTGTTATTGTGTGTTGTGTTTTGTGTGCGCCTATGTACGCTTGTTATTGTGTGTTGTGTGACACCTTATTTATAAATGTGACTCAGATTGGTTTGTCTGTATTTTGTGTTGAGCAGAGGCTGAGCTGCTAAGGAAAATCACTGGTCAGATGAGAGCCCAGGAGCTTCTCCGGAGCTCAGCAGCCCCCATTCTCCTGAGCAGGGGAACGAGGGACACAACGTCCAGCATCTCACTGAGAAACAAGCAGGACCAGCTGAGCTTCTTGCAGCAGAACTTCACATTCCGACCGAGAACAAACCCAGCCGTGCCCGACTTTCACGCACTGTACAAAGTGTTTCAGAAGGAAGCCATGAGCAAGAGACCTACCAGAGAGCCTGTGCGGCCACAGCCCTTCACCCTGCGTACCGCACAGCTCAGGGACAAGAAGAAACCTGTGCGCCCAGAGACACAACGCAGCGATAAGGTAATGTGCTGCCGCTGTATATTGTGTGTTACTGTCAGCCAATGGCAGGGGCAAGATATCTAGTGAGGGCAATATCACAGTGCTCTACAGTCGGAGCCATCATGAAGAACAATGCCCAGCACCACCTTTTACCAATATCCGCTCCCTTATACCCAGCACAATGTGATGTGCGTAATACCCTGCAGCTCAATGCAATGGGGACACTCAGGTAGCCCCAATACCATACATGGCTCTTATTGTCCGGTCTGTGTAGGATGAATTTTTCCTCTGCAAGTGACAAAACACTGTGTACGCTTACCGGCATGTGACAAAACACTGTGTACGCTTACCGGCATGTGACAAAACACTGTGTACGCTTACCGGCATGTGACAAAACACTGTGTACGCTTACCGGCATGTGACAAAACACTGTGTACGCTTACCGGCATGTGACAAAACACTTACTGTAGTACTGTGACATTAGTAAGGCAATGATTGACATTACACTATGTACTCACTGTGGTGCTGTGACATTAGTTAGGTAACAAGTGACAATACACTATGTACTCACTGTGGTGCTGTGACATTAGTTAGGTAACAAGTGACAATACACTATGTACTCACTGTGGTGCTGTGACATTAGTTAGGTAACAAGTGACAATACACTACGTACTCACTGTGGTGCTGTGACATTAGGTAACAAGTGACAATACACTACGTACTCACTGGGGTGCTGTGACATTAGTTAGGTAACAAGTGACAATACACTACGTACTCACTGTGGTGCTGTGACATTAGGTAACAAGTGACAATACACTACGTACTCACTGTGGTGCTGTGACATTAGGTAACAAGTGACAATACACTACATACTCACTGTGGTACTGTGACATTAGTTAGGTAACAAGTGACAATACATTACGTACTCACTGTGGTACTGTGACATTAGTTAGGTAACAAGTGACAATACACTACGTACTCACTGTGGTACTGTGACATTAGTTAGGTAACAAGTGACAATACACTACGTACTCACTGTGGTACTGTGACATTAGTTAGGTAACAAGTGACATTACACTACGTACTCACTGTGGTGCTGTGACATTAGTTAGGTAACAAGTGACAATACACTACGTACTCACTGTGGTGCTGTGACATTAGGTAACAAGTGACATTACACTACATACTCACTGTGGTACTGTGACATTAGTTAGGTAACAAGTGACAATACACTACGTACTCACTGTGGTACTGTGACATTAGTTAGGTAACAAGTGACATTACACTACGTACTCACTGTGGTACTGTGACATTAGTTAGGTAACAAGTGACAATACATTACGTACTCACTGTGGTACTCTGACATTAGTTAGGTAACAAGTGACATTACACTACGTACTCACTGTGGTGCTGTGACATTAGTTAGGTAACAAGTGACAATACACTACGTACTCACTGTGGTACTGTGACATTAGTTAGGTAACAAGTGACAATACATTACGTACTCACTGTGGTACTCTGACATTAGTTAGGTAACAAGTGACATTACACTACGTACTCACTGTGGTACTGTGACATTAGTTAGGTAATAAGTGACATTACACTACGTACTCACTGTGGTACTGTGACATTAGTTAGGTAATAAGTGACATTACACTACGTACTCACTGTAGTACTGTGACATTAGTAAGGCAATGATTGACATTACACTATGTACTCACTGTGGTACTCTGACATTAGTTAGGTAACAAGTGACAATACACTACGTACTCACTGTGGTGCTGTGACATTAGTTAGGTAATAAGTGACATTACACTATGTACTCACTGTGGTACTGTGACATTAGTTAGGTAATAAGTGACATTACACTACATACTCACTGTGGTACTGTGACATTAGTTAGGTAATAAGTGACATTACACTACATACTCACTGTGGTACTGTGACATTAGTTAGGTAATAAGTGACATTACACTATGTACTCACTGTGGTACTGTGACATTAGTTAGGTAATAAGTGACATTACACTATGTACTCACTGTGGTACTGTGACATTAGTTAGGTAATAAGTGACATTACACTATGTACTCACTGTGGTACTGTGACATTAGTTAGGTAATAAGTGACATTACACTACATACTCACTGTGGTACTGTGACATTAGTTAGGTAATAAGTGACATTACACTATGTACTCACTGTGGTACTGTGACATTAGTTAGGTAATAAGTGACATTACACTATGTACTCACTGTGGTACTGTGACATTAGTTAGGTAATAAGTGACATTACACTATGTACTCACTGTGGTACTGTGACATTAGTTAGGTAACAAGTGACATTACACTACATACTCACTGTGGTGCTGTGACATTAGTTAGGTAACAAGTGACAATACACTACATACTCACTGTGGTGCTGTGACATTAGGTAACAAGTGACATTACACTATGTACTCACTGTGGTACTGTGACATTAGTTAGGTAACAAGTGACATTACACTACATACTCACTGTGGTGCTGTGACATTAGGTAACAAGTGACATTACACTATGTACTCACTGTGGTGCTGTGACATTAGTTAGGTAACAAGTGACATTACACTACATACTCACTGTGGTGCTGTGACATTAGTTAGGTAACAAGTGACAATACACTACATACTCACTGTGGTGCTGTGACATTAGTTAGGTAACAAGTGACAATACACTACGTACTCACTGTGGTACTGTGACATTAGTTAGGTAACAAGTGACAATACACTACATACTCACTGTGGTGCTGTGACATTAGGTAACAAGTGACAATACACTACATACTCACTGTGGTACTGTGACATTAGTTAGGTAACAAGTGACAATACACTACATACTCACTGTGGTACTGTGACATTAGTTAGGTAACAAGTGACAATACACTACGTACTCACTGTGGTACTGTGACATTAGGTAACAAGTGACAATACACTACGTACTCACTGTGGTACTGTGACATTAGTTAGGTAACAAGTGACAATACACTACATACTCACTGTGGTACTGTGACATTAGTTAGGTAACAAGTGACAATACACTACGTACTCACTGTGGTACTGTGACATTAGTTAGGTAACAAGTGACATTAATGTCACAGTACCACAGTGAGTACGTAGTGTAATGTCACTTGTTACCTAACTAATATCACAGCACCACAGTGAGTACGTAGTGTATTGTCACTTGTTACCTAACTAATGTCACAGTACCACAGTGAGTATGTAGTGTATTGTCACTTGTTACCTAACTAATGTCACAGTACCACAGTGAGTACGTAGTGTAGTTAGGTAACAAGTGACAATACACTACGTAATCACTGTGGTGCTGTGATATTAGTTAGGTAACAAGTGACAATACACTACATACTCACTGTGGTGCTGTGACATTAGTTAGGTAACAAGTGACATTACATTACATACTCACTGTGGTACTGTGACATTAGTTAGGTAACAAGTGACAATACACTACGTACTCACTGTGGTGCTGTGATATTAGTTAGGTAACAAGTGACAATACACTACGTACTCACTGTGGTGCTGTGACATTAGTTAGGTAACAAGTGACATTACACTACGTACTCACTGTGGTACTGTGACATTAGTTAGGTAACAAGTGACAATACACTACGTACTCACTGTGGTACTGTGACATTAGTTAGGTAACAAGTGACAATACACTACGTACTCACTGTGGTACTGTGACATTAGTTAGGTAACAAGTGACAATACACTACGTACTCACTGTGGTGCTGTGACATTAGTTAGGTAACAAGTGACAATACAATACGTACTCACTGTGGTACTGTGACATTAGTTAGGTAACAAGTGACAATACACTACGTACTCACTGTGGTACTGTGACATTAGTTAGGTAACAAGTGACAATACACTACGTACTCACTGTGGTACTGTGACATTAGTTAGGTAACAAGTGACAATACACTACGTACTCACTGTGGTGCTGTGACATTAGTTAGGTAACAAGTGACAATACAATACGTACTCACTGTGGTACTGTGACATTAGTTAGGTAACAAGTGACAATACACTACGTACTCACTGTGGTGCTGTGACATTAGTTAGGTAACAAGTGACAATACACTACACACTCACTGTGGTGCTGTGACATTAGTTAGGTAACAAGTGACAATACACTACATACTCACTGTGGTGCTGTGACATTAGTTAGGTAACAAGTGACAATACACTACATACTCACTGTGGTACTGTGACATTAGTTAGGTAACAAGTGACAATACACTACGTACTCACTGTGGTACTGTGACATTAGTTAGGTAACAAGTGACAATACACTACATACTCACTGTGGTACTGTGACATTAGTTAGGTAACAAGTGACAATACACTACGTACTCACTGTGGTACTGTGACATTAGTTAGGTAACAAGTGACAATACACTACGTACTCACTGTGGTGCTGTGACATTAGTTAGGTAACAAGTGACAATACACTACGTACTCACTGTGGTACTGTGACATTAGTTAGGTAACAAGTGACAATACACTACATACTCACTGTGGTACTGTGACATTAGTTAGGTAACAAGTGACATTACACTACGTACTCACTGTGGTACTGTGACATTAGTTAGGTAACAAGTGACAATACACTACATACTCACTGTGGTACTGTGACATTAGTTAGGTAACAAGTGACAATACACTACGTACTCACTGTGGTGCTGTGATATTAGTTAGGTAACAAGTGACAATACACTACATACTCACTGTGGTGCTGTGACATTATTTAGGTAACAAGTGACAATACACTACGTACTCACTGTGGTACTGTGACATTAGTTAGGTAACAAGTGACAATACACTACGTACTCACTGTGGTGCTGTGATATTAGTTAGGTAACAAGTGACAATACACTACATACTCACTGTGGTGCTGTGACATTAGTTAGGTAACAAGTGACTATACACTACATACTCACTGTGGTACTGTGACATTAGTTAGGTAACAAGTGACAATACAATACGTACTCACTGTGGTACTGTGACATTAGTTAGGTAACAAGTGACAATACACTACATACTCACTGTGGTACTGTGACATTAGTTAGGTAACAAGTGACAATACAATACGTACTCACTGTGGTACTGTGACATTAGTTAGGTAACAAGTGACAATACACTACGTACTCACTGTGGTGCTGTGACATTAGTTAGGTAACAAGTGACAATACACTACATACTCACTGTGGTGCTGTGACATTAGGTAACAAGTGACAATACACTACGTACTCACTGTGGTGCTGTGACATTAGTTAGGTAACAAGTGACAATACACTACGTACTCACTGTGGTACTGTGACATTAGTTAGGTAACAAGTGACAATACACTACGTACTCACTGTGGTGTTGTGACATTAGTTAGGTAACAAGTGACAATACACTACATACTCACTGTGGTACTGTGACATTAGTTAGGTAACAAGTGACAATACACTACATACTCACTGTGGTGCTGTGACATTAGGTAACAAGTGACAATACACTACGTACTCACTGTGGTGCTGTGACATTAGTTAGGTAACAAGTGACAATACACTACGTACTCACTGTGGTGCTGTGACATTAGTTAGGTAACAAGTGACAATACACTACGTACTCACTGTGGTACTGTGACATTAGTTAGGTAACAAGTGACAATACATTACGTACTCACTGTGGTGCTGTGACATTAGTTAGGTAACAAGTGACAATACACTACGTATTCACTGTGGTACTGTGACATTAGTTAGGTAACAAGTGACAATACACTACGTACTCACTGTGGTACTGTGACATTAGTTAGGTAACAAGTGACAATACATTACGTACTCACTGTGGTACTGTGACATTAGTTAGGTAACAAGTGACAATACACTACGTACTCACTGTGGTACTGTGACATTAGTTAGGTAACAAGTGACAATACACTATGTTTTCTCTGTGGTGCTGTGACATTAGGTAACAAGTGACAATACACTACGTACTCACTGTGGTACTGTGACATTAGTTAGGTAACAAGTGACAATACACTACGTACTCACTGTGGTGCTGTGACATTAGTTAGGTAACAAGTGACATTACACTACGTACTCACTGTGGTACTGTGACATTAGTTAGGTAACAAGTGACAATACACTATGTTTTCTCTGTGGTGCTGTGACATTAGTTAGGTAACAAGTGACAATACACTATGTTTTCTCTGTGGTACTGTGACATTAGTTAGGTAACAAGTGACAATACACTACATACTCACTGTGGTGCTGTGACATTAGTTAGGTAACAAGTGACAATACACTACGTACTCACTGTGGTACTGTGACATTAGTTAGGTAACAAGTGACAATACACTACGTACTCACTGTGGTACTGTGACATTAGTTAGGTAACAAGTGACAATACACTACATACTCACTGTGGTACTGTGACATTAGTTAGGTAACAAGTGACAATACACTACGTACTCACTGTGGTACTGTGACATTAGGTAACAAGTGACAATACACTATGTACTCACTGTGGTGCTGTGACATTAGTTAGGTAACAAGTGACAATACACTACATACTCACTGTGGTACTGTGACATTAGTTAGGTAACAAGTGACAATACACTACGTACTCACTGTGGTACTGTGACATTAGTTAGGTAACAAGTGACAATACACTACATACTCACTGTGGTACTGTGACATTAGTTAGGTAACAAGTGACAATACACTACATACTCACTGTGGTGCTGTGACATTAGGTAACAAGTGACAATACACTACATACTCACTGTGGTACTGTGACATTAGTTAGGTAACAAGTGACAATACACTACGTACTCACTGTGGTGTTGTGACATTAGTTAGGTAACAAGTGACATTACACTACGTACTCACTGTGGTACTGTGACATTAGTTAGGTAACAAGTGACAATACACTACATACTCACTGTGGTACTGTGACATTAGTTAGGTAACAAGTGACATTACACTACGTACTCACTGTGGTACTGTGACATTAGTTAGGTAACAAGTGACAATACACTACGTACTCACTGTGGTACTGTGACATTAGTTAGGTAACAAGTGACAATACACTACGTACTCACTGTGGTACTGTGACATTAGTTAGGTAACAAGTGACAATACACTACATACTCACTGTGGTACTGTGACATTAGTTAGGTAACAAGTGACATTACACTACGTACTCACTGTGGTACTGTGACATTAGTTAGGTAACAAGTGACAATACACTACGTACTCACTGTGGTACTGTGACATTAGTTAGGTAACAAGTGACAATACACTACGTACTCACTGTGGTACTGTGACATTAGTTAGGTAACAAGTGACAATACACTACGTACTCACTGTGGTACTGTGACATTAGTTAGGTAACAAGTGACAATACACTACGTACTCACTGTGGTACTGTGACATTAGTTAGGTAACAAGTGACAATACACTACGTACTCACTGTGGTACTGTGACATTAGTTAGGTAACAAGTGACAATACAATACGTACTCACTGTGGTACTGTGACATTAGTTAGGTAACAAGTGACAATACAATACGTACTCACTGTGGTACTGTGACATTAGTTAGGTAACAAGTGACAATACACTACATACTCACTGTGGTGCTGTGACATTAGGTAACAAGTGACATTACACTACGTACTCACTGTGGTGCTGTGACATTAGTTAGGTAACAAGTGACAATACACTACATACTCACTGTGGTACTGTGACATTAGTTAGGTAACAAGTGACAATACAATACGTACTCACTGTGGTACTGTGACATTAGTTAGGTAACAAGTGACAATACACTACATACTCACTGTGGTGCTGTGACATTAGGTAACAAGTGACAATACACTACGTACTCACTGTGGTGCTGTGACATTAGGTAACAAGTGACATTACACTACGTACTCACTGTGGTACTGTGACATTAGTTAGGTAACAAGTGACAATACACTACGTACTCACTGTGGTGCTGTGACATTAGTTAGGTAACAAGTGACAATACACTACATACTCACTGTGGTACTGTGACATTAGTTAGGTAACAAGTGACAATACACTACGTACTCACTGTGGTGCTGTGACATTAGTTAGGTAACAAGTGACAATACACTACGTACTCACTGTGGTGTTGTGACATTAGTTAGGTAACAAGTGACAATACACTACGTACTCACTGTGGTACTGTGACATTAGTTAGGTAACAAGTGACAATACATTACGTACTCACTGTGGTGCTGTGACATTAGTTAGGTAACAAGTGACAATACACTACGTATTCACTGTGGTACTGTGACATTAGTTAGGTAACAAGTGACAATACACTACGTACTCACTGTGGTACTGTGACATTAGTTAGGTAACAAGTGACAATACATTACGTACTCACTGTGGTACTGTGACATTAGTTAGGTAACAAGTGACAATACACTACGTACTCACTGTGGTACTGTGACATTAGTTAGGTAACAAGTGACAATACACTATGTTTTCTCTGTGGTGCTGTGACATTAGGTAACAAGTGACAATACACTATGTTTTCTCTGTGGTACTGTGACATTAGTTAGGTAACAAGTGACAATACACTATGTTTTCTCTGTGGTGCTGTGACATTAGTTAGGTAACAAGTGACAATACACTACGTACTCACTGTGGTACTGTGACATTAGTTAGGTAACAAGTGACAATACACTACGTACTCACTGGGGTGCTGTGACATTAGGTAACAAGTGACAATACACTACGTACTCACTGTGGTACTGTGACATTAGTTAGGTAACAAGTGACAATACACTACGTACTCACTGTGGTGCTGTGACATTAGTTAGGTAACAAGTGACATTACACTACGTACTCACTGTGGTACTGTGACATTAGTTAGGTAACAAGTGACAATACACTACGTACTCACTGTGGTACTGTGACATTAGTTAGGTAACAAATGACAATACACTACGTACTCACTGTGGTACTGTGACATTAGTTAGGTAACAAGTGACATTACACTACGTACTCACTGTGGTACTGTGACATTAGTTAGGTAACAAGTGACATTACACTACGTACTCACTGTGGTACTGTGACATTAGTTAGGTAACAAATGACAATACACTACGTACTCACTGTGGTACTGTGACATTAGTTAGGTAACAAGTGACAATACACTACGTACTCACTGTGGTACTGTGACATTAGTTAGGTAACAAGTGACAATACACTACGTACTCACTGTGGTACTGTGACATTAGTTAGGTAACAAGTGACAATACACTATGTTTTCTCTGTGGTGCTGTGACATTAGTTAGGTAACAAGTGACAATACACTACGTACTCACTGTGGTACTGTGACATTAGTTAGGTAACAAGTGACAATACACTACGTACTCACTGTGGTACTGTGACATTAGTTAGGTAACAAGTGACAATACACTATGTTTTCTCTGTGGTGCTGTGACATTAGTTAGGTAACAAGTGACAATACACTATGTTTTCTCTGTGGTACTGTGACATTAGTTAGGTAACAAGTGACAATACACTACATACTCACTGTGGTGCTGTGACATTAGTTAGGTAACAAGTGACATTACACTACGTACTCACTGTGGTACTGTGACATTAGTTAGGTAACAAGTGACAATACACTATGTTTTCTCTGTGGTGCTGTGACATTAGTTAGGTAACAAGTGACAATACACTATGTTTTCTCTGTGGTGCTGTGACATTAGTTAGGTAACAAGTGACAATACACTACATACTCACTGTGGTACTGTGACATTAGTTAGGTAACAAGTGACATAACACTACGTACTCACTGTGGTACTGTGACATTAGTTAGGTAACAAGTGACAATACACTACGTACTCACTGTGGTGCTGTGACATTAGTTAGGTAACAAGTGACAATACACTACGTACTCACTGTGGTACTGTGACATTAGTTAGGTAACAAGTGACAATACACTACGTACTCACTGTGGTACTGTGACATTAGTTAGGTAACAAGTGACAATACACTACGTACTCACTGTGGTGCTGTGACATTAGTTAGGTAACAAGTGACAATACATTACGTACTCACTGTGGTGCTGTGACATTAGTTAGGTAACAAGTGACAATACACTACGTATTCACTGTGGTACTGTGACATTAGTTAGGTAACAAGTGACAATACACTACGTACTCACTGTGGTACTGTGACATTAGTTAGGTAACAAGTGACAATACACTACGTACTCACTGTGGTGTTGTGACATTAGTTAGGTAACAAGTGACAATACACTACGTACTCACTGTGGTACTGTGACATTAGTTAGGTAACAAGTGACAATACACTACATACTCACTGTGGTACTGTGACATTAGTTAGGTAACAAGTGACATTACACTACGTACTCACTGTGGTGCTGTGACATTAGTTAGGTAACAAGTGACATTACACTACGTACTCACTGTGGTACTGTGACATTAGTTAGGTAACAAGTGACAATACACTACGTACTCACTGTGGTACTGTGACATTAGTTAGGTAACAAGTGACAATACACTACATACTCACTGTGGTGCTGTGACATTAGTTAGGTAACAAGTGACAATACACTATGTACTCACTGTGGTGCTGTGACATTAGTTGGGTAACAAGTGACAATACACTACGTACTCACTGTGGTACTGTGACATTAGGTAACAAGTGACAATACACTACATACTCACTGTGGTACTGTGACATTAGTTAGGTAACAAGTGACAATACACTACATACTCACTGTGGTACTGTGACATTAGTTAGGTAACAAGTGACAATACACTACGTACTCACTGTGGTACTGTGACATTAGTTAGGTAACAAGTGACAATACACTACATACTCACTGTGGTACTGTGACATTAGTTAGGTAACAAGTGACAATACACTACGTACTCACTGTGGTGTTGTGACATTACTTAGGTAACAAGTGACAATACACTACGTACTCACTGTGGTGTTGTGACATTAGTTAGGTAACAAGTGACAATACACTATGTACTCACTGTGGTGCTGTGACATTAGTTAGGTAACAAGTGACAATACACTACGTACTCACTGTGGTGCTGTGACATTAGTTAGGTAACAAGTGACAATACACTACGTACTCACTGTGGTGCTGTGACATTAGGTAACAAGTGACAATACACTACATACTCACTGTGGTACTGTGACATTAGGTAACAAGTGACAATACACTACGTACTCACTGTGGTACTGTGACATTACTTAGGTAACAAGTGACAATACACTACGTACTCACTGTGGTTTTGTGACATTAGTTAGGTAACAAGTGACAATACACTACGTACTCACTGTGGTACTGTGACATTAGTTAGGTAACAAGTGACAATACACTACGTACTCACTGTGGTACTGTGACATTAGTTAGGTAACAAGTGACAATACACTACGTACTCACTGTGGTACTGTGACATTAGTTAGGTAACAAGTGACAATACACTACGTACTCACTGTGGTGCTGTGACATTAGTTAGGTAACAAGTGACAATACACTACGTACTCACTGTGGTACTGTGACATTAGTTAGGTAACAAGTGACAATACACTACGTACTCACTGTGGTACTGTGACATTAGTTAGGTAACAAGTGACAATACACTACGTACTCACTGTGGTACTGTGACATTAGTTAGGTAACAAGTGACAATACACTATGTACTCACTGTGGTACTGTGACATTAGTTAGGTAACAAGTGACAATACACTATGTACTCACTGTGGTGCTGTGACATTATTTAGGTTACAAGTGACAATACACTACGTACTCACTGTGGTACTGTGACATTAGTTAGGTAACAAGTGACAATACACTGTTTTCTCTGTGGTGCTGTGACATTAGTTAGGTAACAAGTGACAATACACTATGTTTTCTCTGTGGTGCTGTGACATTAGGTAACAAGTGACAATACACTACGTACTCACTGTGGTACTGTGACATTAGTTAGGTAACAAGTGACAATACACTGTTTTCTCTGTGGTGCTGTGACATTAGTTAGGTAACAAGTGACAATACACTATGTTTTCTCTGTGGTGCTGTGACATTAGGTAACAAGTGACAAGACCAAGATCGTCTCATCAGGTAAATGATAATGTTATTGATGTGTTTTACAGTAAAGTAATTTGAGGCTCATGTGTTTGAGGACAACCAGATCTTGTATATATGGAAATCACATTAGCAGTCTTTAGTGTTAAAGCATTTTATTCTTTACTGTAATGTGCGCTTCTGCTAGATTGTTAGTTTTATCCGCCTGTAGCACAGATTCACTAAACAAGATGTATGTAATGTGCGCTTCTGCTAGATTGTTAGTTTTATCCGCCTGTAGCACAGATTCACTAAACAAGATGTATGTAATTTGTACTTCTGCTAGATTGTTAGTTTTATCCGCCTGTAGCACAGATTCACTAAACAAGATGTATGTAATGTGCGCTTCTGCTAGATTGTTAGTTTTATCCGCCTGTAGCACAGATTCACTAAACAAGATGTATGTAATGTGCGCTTCTGCTAGATTGTTAGTTTTATCCGCATGTAGCACAGATTCACTAAACAAGATGTATGTAATGTGCGCTTCTGCTAGATTGTTAGTTTATGCCGCCTGTAGCACAGATTCACTAAACAAGATGTATGTAATGTGCGCTTCTGCTAGATTGTTAGTTTTATCCGCCTGTAGCACAGATTCACTAAACAAGATGTATGTAATTTGTACTTCTGCTAGATTGTTAGTTTTATCCGCATGTAGCACAGATTCACTAAACAAGATGTATGTAATTTGTGCTTCTGCTAGATTGTTAGTTTATGCCGCCTGTAGCACAGATTCACTAAACAAGATGTATGTAATGTGTGCTTCTGCTAGATTGTTAGTTTTATCCGCCTGTAGCACAGATTCACTAAACAAGATGTATGTAATGTGTGCTTCTGCTAGATTGTTAGTTTATGCCGCCTGTAGCACAGATTCACTAAACAAGATGTATGTAATGTGCGCTTCTGCTAGATTGTTAGTTTTATCCGCATGTAGCACAGATTCACTAAACAAGATGTATGTAATTTGTACTTCTGCTAGATTGTTAGTTTTATCCGCCTGTAGCACAGATTCACTAAACAAGATGTATGTAATTTGTACTTCTGCTAGATTGTTAGTTTTATCCGCCTGTAGCACAGATTCACTAAACAAGATGTATGTAATGTGTGCTTCTGCTAGATTGTTAGTTTTATCCGCCTGTAGCACAGATTCACTAAACAAGATGTATGTAATGTGTGCTTCTGCTAGATTGTTAGTTTATGCCGCCTGTAGCACAGATTCACTAAACAAGATGTATGTAATTTGTACTTCTGCTAGATTGTTAGTTTTATCCGCATGTAGCACAGATTCACTAAACAAGATGTATGTAATGTGCGCTTCTGCTAGATTGTTAGTTTATGCCGCCTGTAGCACAGATTCACTAAACAAGATGTATGTAATGTGCGCTTCTGCTAGATTGTTAGTTTTATCCGCATGTAGCACAGATTCACTAAACAAGATGTATGTAATTTGTACTTCTGCTAGATTGTTAGTTTTATCCGCCTGTAGCACAGATTCACTAAACAAGATGTATGTAATTTGTACTTCTGCTAGATTGTTAGTTTTATCCGCCTGTAGCACAGATTCACTAAACAAGATGTATGTAATTTGTACTTCTGCTAGATTGTTAGTTTTATCCGCCTGTAGCACAGATTCACTAAACAAGATGTATGTAATTTGTGCTTCTGCTATCCGCATGTAGCACAGATTCACTAAACAAGATGTATGTAATTTGTGCTTCTGCTAGATTGTTAGTTTTATCCGCATGTAGCACAGATTCACTAAACAAGATGTATGTAATTTGTGCTTCTGCTAGATTGTTAGTTTTATCCGCCTGTAGCACAGATTCACTAAACAAGATGTATGTAATTTGTGCTTCTGCTAGATTGTTAGTTTTATCCGCATGTAGCACAGATTCACTAAACAAGATGTATGTAATTTGTGCTTCTGCTAGATTGTTAGTTTTATCCGCCTGTAGCACAGATTCACTAAACAAGATGTATGTAATGTGCGCTTCTGCTAGATTGTTAGTTTTATCCGCATGTAGCACAGATTCACTAAACAAGATGTATGTAATGTGCGCTTCTGCTAGATTGTTAGTTTTATCCGCATGTAGCACAGATTCACTAAACAAGATGTATGTAATGTGCGCTTCTGCTAGATTGTTAGTTTTATCCGCATGTAGCACAGATTCACTAAACAAGATGTATGTAATGTGCGCTTCTGCTAGATTGTTAGTTTTATCCGCATGTAGCACAGATTCACTAAACAAGATGTATGTAATTTGTGCTTCTGCTAGATTGTTAGTTTTATCCGCCTGTAGCACAGATTCACTAAACAAGATGTATGTAATTTGTGCTTCTGCTAGATTGTTAGTTTTATCCGCATGTAGCACAGATTCACTAAACAAGATGTATGTAATGTGCGCTTCTGCTAGATTGTTAGTTTTATCCGCATGTAGCACAGATTCACTAAACAAGATGTATGTAATTTGTGCTTCTGCTAGATTGTTAGTTTTATCCGCCTGTAGCACAGATTCACTAAACAAGATGTATGTAATTTGTGCTTCTGCGAGATTGTTAGTTTTATCCGCATGTAGCACAGATTCACTAAACAAGATGTATGTAATGTGCGCTTCTGCTAGATTGTTAGTTTTATCTGCCTGTAGCACAGATTCACTAAACAAGATGTATGTAATGTGCGCTTCTGCTAGATTGTTAGTTTTATCTGCCTGTAGCACAGATTCACTAAACAAGATGTATGTAATTTGTGCTTCTGCTAGATTGTTAGTTTTATCCGCCTGTAGCACAGATTCACTAAACAAGATGTATGTAATTTGTACTTCTGCTAGATTGTTAGTTTTATCCGCCTGTAGCACAGATTCACTAAACAAGATGTATGTAATGTGCGCTTCTGCTAGATTGTTAGTTTTATCCGCCTGTAGCACAGATTCACTAAACAAGATGTATGTAATTTGTGCTTCTGCTAGATTGTTAGTTTTATCCGCCTGTAGCACAGATTCACTAAACAAGATGTATGTAATTTGTGCTTCTGCTAGATTGTTAGTTTTATCCGCCTGTAGCACAGATTCACTAAACAAGATGTATGTAATTTGTACTTCTGCTAGATTGTTAGTTTTATCCGCCTGTAGCACAGATTCACTAAACAAGATGTATGTAATTTGTGCTTCTGCTAGATTGTTAGTTTTATCCGCCTGTAGCACAGATTCACTAAACAAGATGTATGTAATTTGTACTTCTGCTAGATTGTTAGTTTTATCCGCCTGTAGCACAGATTCACTAAACAAGATGTATGTAATGTGTGCTTCTGCTAGATTGTTAGTTTTATCTGCATGTAGCACAGATTCACTAAACAAGATGTATGTAATTTGTACTTCTGCTAGATTGTTAGTTTTATCCGCCTGTAGCACAGATTCACTAAACAAGATGTATGTAATTTGTACTTCTGCTAGATTGTTAGTTTTATTTGCCTGTAGCACAGATTCACTAAACAAGATGTATGTAATGTGCGCTTCTGCTAGATTGTTAGTTTTATCCGCCTGTAGCACAGATTCACTAAACAAGATGTATGTAATTTGTACTTCTGCTAGATTGTTAGTTTTATCTGCCTGTAGCACAGATTCACTAAACAAGATGTATGTAATGTGCGCTTCTGCTAGATTGTTAGTTTTATCCGCATGTAGCACAGATTCACTAAACAAGATGTATGTAATTTGTGCTTCTGCTAGATTGTTAGTTTTATCCGCCTGTAGCACAGATTCACTAAACAAGATGTATGTAATGTGCGCTTCTGCTAGATTGTTAGTTTTATCCGCATGTAGCACAGATTCACTAAACAAGATGTATGTAATTTGTGCTTCTGCTAGATTGTTAGTTTTATCCGCATGTAGCACAGATTCACTAAACAAGATGTATGTAATTTGTGCTTCTGCTAGATTGTTAGTTTTATCCGCCTGTAGCACAGATTCACTAAACAAGATGTATGTAATTTGTACTTCTGCTAGATTGTTAGTTTTATCCGCCTGTAGCACAGATTCACTAAACAAGATGTATGTAATTTGTACTTCTGCTAGATTGTTAGTTTTATCCGCCTGTAGCACAGATTCACTAAACAAGATGTATGTAATTTGTACTTCTGCTAGATTGTTAGTTTTATCCGCATGTAGCACAGATTCACTAAACAAGATGTATGTAATGTGCGCTTCTGCTAGATTGTTAGTTTTATCCGCCTGTAGCACAGATTCACTAAACAAGATGTATGTAATTTGTGCTTCTGCTAGATTGTTAGTTTTATCCGCCTGTAGCACAGATTCACTAAACAAGATGTATGTAATTTGTACTTCTGCTAGATTGTTAGTTTTATCCGCATGTAGCACAGATTCACTAAACAAGATGTATGTAATTTGTGCTTCTGCTAGATTGTTAGTTTTATCCGCATGTAGCACAGATTCACTAAACAAGATGTATGTAATTTGTACTTCTGCTAGATTGTTAGTTTTATCCGCCTGTAGCACAGATTCACTAAACAAGATGTATGTAATGTGCGCTTCTGCTAGATTGTTAGTTTTATCCGCCTGTAGCACAGATTCACTAAACAAGATGTATGTAATGTGCGCTTCTGCTAGATTGTTAGTTTTATCCGCCTGTAGCACAGATTCACTAAACAAGATGTATGTAATGTGCGCTTCTGCTAGATTGTTAGTTTTATCCGCCTGTAGCACAGATTCACTAAACAAGATGTATGTAATGTGCGCTTCTGCTAGATTGTTAGTTTTATCTGCCTGTAGCACAGATTCACTAAACAAGATGTATGTAATTTGTACTTCTGCTAGATTGTTAGTTTTATCCGCCTGTAGCACAGATTCACTAAACAAGATGTATGTAATTTGTACTTCTGCTAGATTGTTAGTTTTATCCGCCTGTAGCACAGATTCACTAAACAAGATGTATGTAATGTGCGCTTCTGCTAGATTGTTAGTTTTATCCGCCTGTAGCACAGATTCACTAAACAAGATGTATGTAATTTGTGCTTCTGCTATATTGTTAGTTTTATCCGCATGTAGCACAGATTCACTAAACAAGATGTATGTAATTTGTACTTCTGCTAGATTGTTAGTTTTATCCGCCTGTAGCACAGATTCACTAAACAAGATGTATGTAATTTGTACTTCTGCTAGATTGTTAGTTTTATCCGCATGTAGCACAGATTCACTAAACAAGATGTATGTAATTTGTACTTCTGCTAGATTGTTAGTTTTATCCGCCTGTAGCACAGATTCACTAAACAAGATGTATGTAATGTGTACTTCTGCTAGATTGTTAGTTTTATCCGCCTGTAGCACAGATTCACTAAACAAGATGTATGTAATTTGTGCTTCTGCTAGATTGTTAGTTTTATCTGCCTGTAGCACAGATTCACTAAACAAGATGTATGTAATGTGCGCTTCTGCTAGATTGTTAGTTTTATCCGCCTGTAGCACAGATTCACTAAACAAGATGTATGTAATTTGTGCTTCTGCTAGATTGTTAGTTTTATCCGCCTGTAGCACAGATTCACTAAACAAGATGTATGTAATTTGTACTTCTGCTAGATTGTTAGTTTTATCCGCCTGTAGCACAGATTCACTAAACAAGATGTATGTAATTTGAGCTTCTGCTAGATTGTTAGTTTTATCCGCCTGTAGCACAGATTCACTAAACAAGATGTATGTAATTTGTACTTCTGCTAGATTGTTAGTTTTATCCGCCTGTAGCACAGATTCACTAAACAAGATGTATGTAATTTGTACTTCTGCTAGATTGTTAGTTTATGCCGCCTGTAGCACAGATTCACTAAACAAGATGTATGTAATGTGCGCTTCTGCTAGATTGTTAGTTTTATCCGCCTGTAGCACAGATTCACTAAACAAGATGTATGTAATTTGTACTTCTGCTAGATTGTTAGTTTATGCCGCCTGTAGCACAGATTCACTAAACAAGATGTATGTAATGTGCGCTTCTGCTAGATTGTTAGTTTTATCTGCCTGTAGCACAGATTCACTAAACAAGATGTATGTAATTTGTGCTTCTGCTAGATTGTTAGTTTTATGCCGCCTGTAGCACAGATTCACTAAACAAGATGTATGTAATGTGTGCTTCTGCTAGATTGTTAGTTTTATCCGCATGTAGCACAGATTCACTAAACAAGATGTATGTAATGTGCGCTTCTGCTAGATTGTTAGTTTTATCTGCCTGTAGCACAGATTCACTAAACAAGATGTATGTAATGTGCGCTTCTGCTAGATTGTTAGTTTTATCCGCCTGTAGCACAGATTCACTAAACAAGATGTATGTAATTTGTACTTCTGCTAGATTGTTAGTTTTATCCGCCTGTAGCACAGATTCACTAAACAAGATGTATGTAATTTGCGCTTCTGCTAGATTGTTAGTTTTATCCGCCTGTAGCACAGATTCACTAAACAAGATGTATGTAATTTGTACTTCTGCTAGATTGTTAGTTTTATCTGCCTGTAGCACAGATTCACTAAACAAGATGTATGTAATTTGTACTTCTGCTAGATTGTTAGTTTTATCCGCCTGTAGCACAGATTCACTAAACAAGATGTATGTAATGTGCGCTTCTGCTAGATTGTTAGTTTTATCCGCCTGTAGCACAGATTCACTAAACAAGATGTATGTAATTTGTGCTTCTGCTAGATTGTTAGTTTTATCCGCCTGTAGCACAGATTCACTAAACAAGATGTATGTAATTTGTACTTCTGCTAGATTGTTAGTTTTATCCGCCTGTAGCACAGATTCACTAAACAAGATGTATGTAATGTGCGCTTCTGCTAGATTGTTAGTTTTATCCGCCTGTAGCACAGATTCACTAAACAAGATGTATGTAATTTGTGCTTCTGCTAGATTGTTAGTTTTATCCGCCTGTAGCACAGATTCACTAAACAAGATGTATGTAATTTGTGCTTCTGCTAGATTGTTAGTTTTATCCGCCTGTAGCACAGATTCACTAAACAAGATGTATGTAATGTGCGCTTCTGCTAGATTGTTAGTTTATGCCGCCTGTAGCACAGATTTACTAAACAAGATGTATGTAATTTGTACTTCTGCTAGATTGTTAGTTTTATCCGCATGTAGCACAGATTCACTAAACAAGATGTATGTAATTTGTACTTCTGCTAGATTGTTAGTTTTATCCGCCTGTAGCACAGATTCACTAAACAAGATGTATGTAATGTGTACTTCTGCTAGATTGTTAGTTTTATCCGCCTGTAGCACAGATTCACTAAACAAGATGTATGTAATTTGTGCTTCTGCTAGATTGTTAGTTTTATCTGCCTGTAGCACAGATTCACTAAACAAGATGTATGTAATGTGCGCTTCTGCTAGATTGTTAGTTTTATCTGCCTGTAGCACAGATTCACTAAACAAGATGTATGTAATTTGTACTTCTGCTAGATTGTTAGTTTTATCCGCCTGTAGCACAGATTCACTAAACAAGATGTATGTAATGTGCGCTTCTGCTAGATTGTTAGTTTTATCTGCCTGTAGCACAGATTCACTAAACAAGATGTATGTAATGTGCGCTTCTGCTAGATTGTTAGTTTTATCTGCCTGTAGCACAGATTCACTAAACAAGATGTATGTAATGTGCGCTTCTGCTAGATTGTTAGTTTTATCTGCCTGTAGCACAGATTCACTAAACAAGATGTATGTAATGTGCGCTTCTGCTAGATTGTTAGTTTTATCCGCCTGTAGCACAGATTTACTAAACAAGATGTATGTAATTTGTGCTTCTGCTAGATTGTTAGTTTTATCCGCCTGTAGCACAGATTCACTAAACAAGATGTATGTAATGTGCGCTTCTGCTAGATTGTTAGTTTTATCTGCCTGTAGCACAGATTCACTAAACAAGATGTATGTAATTTGTACTTCTGCTAGATTGTTAGTTTTATCCGCCTGTAGCACAGATTTACTAAACAAGATGTATGTAATTTGTACTTCTGCTAGATTGTTAGTTTTATCCGCATGTAGCACAGATTTACTAAACAAGATGTATGTAATGTGCGCTTCTGCTAGATTGTTAGTTTTATCCGCCTGTAGCACAGATTCACTAAACAAGATGTATGTAATTTGTACTTCTGCTAGATTGTTAGTTTTATCCGCCTGTAGCACAGATTCACTAAACAAGATGTATGTAATTTGCGCTTCTGCTAGATTGTTAGTTTTATCCGTCTGTAGCACAGATTCACTAAACAAGATGTATGTAATTTGTACTTCTTCTAGATTGTTAGTTTTATCCGCATGTAGCACAGATTCACTAAACAAGATGTATGTAATTTGTGCTTCTGCTAGATTGTTAGTTTTATCCGCCTGTAGCACAGATTTACTAAACAAGATGTATGTAATGTGCGCTTCTGCTAGATTGTTAGTTTTTTCCGCATGTAGCACAGATTTACTAAACAAGATGTATGTAATTTGTACTTCTGCTAGATTGTTAGTTTTATCCGCATGTAGCACAGATTCACTAAACAAGATGTATGTAATGTGCGCTTCTGCTAGATTGTTAGTTTTATCCGCCTGTAGCACAGATTTACTAAACAAGATGTATGTAATTTGTACTTCTGCTAGATTGTTAGTTTTATCCGCCTGTAGCACAGATTTACTAAACAAGATGTATGTAATTTGTACTTCTGCTAGATTGTTAGTTTTATCCGCATGTAGCACAGATTCACTAAACAAGATGTATGTAATTTGTGCTTCTGCTAGATTGTTAGTTTTATCCTCCTGTAGCACAGATTCACTAAACAAGATGTATGTAATTTGTGCTTCTGCTAGATTGTTGGTTTTATCCGTCTGTAGCACAGATTCACTAAACAAGATGTATGTAATTTGTGCTTCTGCTAGATTGTTAGTTTTATCCGCATGTAGCACAGATTCACTAAACAAGATGTATGTAATGTGCGCTTCTGCTAGATTGTTAGTTTTATCTGCATGTAGCACAGATTCACTAAACAAGATGTATGTAATGTGCGCTTCTGCTAGATTGTTAGTTTTATCCGCCTGTAGCACAGATTTACTAAACAAGATGTATGTAATTTGTACTTCTGCTAGATTGTTAGTTTTATCCGCCTGTAGCACAGATTTACTAAACAAGATGTATGTAATTTGTACTTCTGCTAGATTGTTAGTTTTATCCGCCTGTAGCACAGATTCACTAAACAAGATGTATGTAATTTGTGCTTCTGCTAGATTGTTAGTTTTATCTGCCTGTAGCACAGATTCACTAAACAAGATGTATGTAATGTGCGCTTCTGCTAGATTGTTAGTTTTTTCCGCATGTAGCACAGATTTACTAAACAAGATGTATGTAATTTGTACTTCTGCTAGATTGTTAGTTTTATCCGCCTGTAGCACAGATTCACTAAACAAGATGTATGTAATGTGCGCTTCTGCTAGATTGTTAGTTTCTTTAATGTAATTAGCAAGAGTCCATGAGCTAGTGACGTATGGGATATAGAATCCTACCAGGAGGGGCAAAGTTTCCCAAACCTCAAAATGCCTATAAATACACCCCTCACCACACCCACAAATCAGTTTTACAAACTTTGCCTCCCATGGAGGTGGTGAAGTAAGTTTGTGCTTGATTCTACGTTGATATGCGCTCCGCAGCAAGTTGGAGCCCGGTTTTCCTCTGAGTGCAGTGAATGTCAGAGGGATGTGAGGAGAGTATTGCCTATTTGAATACCATGGTCTTCCTCTAGGGCAGGGGTGTCCAAACTTTGCTCTCCAGAGGTTTTGAAACTACATTTCCGATGATGCTCAGCCAGCATTTTATCTAGCTGAGCATCATGGGAAATGTAGTTCCAAAACCTCTGGAGAGCAAAGTTTGGACACCCCTGCTCTAGGGGATCTATTTCATAGGTTCTCTTTTATCGGTCGTAGAGATTTCTTCTCCTACCTCCCTTTTCAGATCGACGATATACTCTTATATACCATTACCTCTACTGATTCTCGTTTCAGTACTGGTTTGGCTATCTACTATATGTAGATGAGTGTCTTAGGGTAAGTAAGTCTTATTTCTATTTATCAGAAAATAAAGGGTTTATAGTGTATAAAGCGCTGGACTTAAAACGCTTTTTTGCCTCCCGAAATACTGTCCTCCTCCTGGACAGAGAAAATGTAAATAAAACAGAGAATGGTTTTCGGGGGCGCTCAGTAAGCTCAAAACGTTAGAGATATGGGTATGATCACATTAATAATGGGGACCTTAATAAGGGTGTTCTCAAATAATTATATATATTTGGACTCTTTTCCTTTTTGGTAAAAAATTATTGAAGGATAAATCACTCTTTTTTTATCTTTTATTGAAAAATACACCTTTATGTATTTATTCGTGTTTATTATAAATTTGCATAATGGTTGTTATGTTCTTTATTAGTTTTGAATATATGAAACATTAAATGTGAATTCTAATGTATATAAATTTTATCTGTACCCAAATAAATATAATGTCACATTGAAACACTTCCGGACTCTCAGTTTAAAGCCTCTATATTTGTGATATGGTTAAACCAGGTACGTTTTTTTGACTAATATATAGTGAAGAGAACTTTTACTTATTAAAAAACATTACATAAAAATCATAAAATACAAAATTATACAATTAGCAGATTTTTCACTGAAATCTATTGTGACAAATTTGTTCCTTTAAAAACAAACAATTAAACTTTCTTCTAAGAAAACCTTTGATATGCGTAGATTTTTTTAAAGGATCTTTATATGATTAGTACCTTTGGTAGACTTTGTAGTAATCCTGCCATGCAGGTAGTCTTACCTTTCCTTCAAGTAATCTTCCCTCAGGAGTTGATGTTTGTCGGTAACAGTCAGAATTATTCCAGGTGGATGTTTTCAGACTTGCGCAAGTCTCTTATCCCTTAGACCAAATTATTCTTCCTGCTCTTTAGTACAGAGTGTACGCAGGGGAACAAGTGTCTTTACTTTTTGATTTCAGTTTTTTTTAAAAAAACCCTCCCTAAGGCAAGTCCTAAAATGCAACTTAAGCATTCAGTAGTTGGCCACTACTAAAGTTTATTGTCAAGGAGAAATATGCATTAGGAGAGACTTTTGTGTAATCGTTAAATTTGGAGAGACTTTACATTTCTAAAATAACACGCAAAGTTACATATGTCAAAATAAGGGGCATTGCAACAAAATTACCATTTGCTAAAAGACTATACAGCTTTCTCTTTAAAAATAATATTTTTTTTGGTTAATTAAAGGTGGTAACGTTAGACCATCCTTTACTTATCAGTCCAGTAAGAAAACACAGAAGCCATTTTCTTAAAGCAGAAGTATATTGAAAACACTTGCATAAAGTTATAAGCTTAGTAATTTATTTTAAATATCTACGCATATCAAAGGTTTTCTTAGAAGAAAGTTTAATTGTTTGTTTTTAAAGGAACAAATTTGTCACAATAGATTTCAGTGAAAAATCTGCTAATTGTATAATTTTGTATTTTATGATTTTTATGTAATGTTTTTTAATAAGTAAAAGTTCTCTTCACTATATATTAGTCAAAAAAACGTACCTGGTTTAACCATATCACTAATATAGAGGCTTTAAACTGAGAGTCCGGAAGTGTTTCAATGTGACATTATATTTATTTGGATACAGATAACATTTATATACATTAGAATTCACATTTAATGTTTCATATATTCAAAACTAATAAAGAACATAACAACCATTATGCAAATTTATAATAAACATGAATAAATACATAAAGGTGTATTTTTCAATAAAAGATAAAAAAAGAGTGATTTATCCTTCAATAATTTTTTACCAAAAAGGAAAAGAGTCCAAATATATATATATACATTTGAATTTCTCCAACATTGGTGTGTCCGGTCCACGGCGTCATCCATTACTTGTGGGATATTCTCCTCCCCCACAGGGAAAGGCAAGGAGAGCACACAGCAAGAGCTGTCCATATAGTCCCTCCCAGGCTCCGCCCCCCCAGTCATTCTCCTTGCCGCTCTGAACAAGTAGCATCTCCTCGGGGATGGTGAGGAGTTTGTGGTGTTTAGTTGTAGTTTTTTATTCTTCTATCAAGAGTTTGTTATTTTAAAATAGTGCTGGTATGTACTATTTACTCTGAAACAGAAAGAGATGAAGAGTTCTGTTTAAAAGAGGATTATGATTTTAGCAGACAGTAACTAAAATCAGTTGCTGTTCCCACACAGGACTGTTGAGATGAGAGAACTTCAGTTGGGGGGAACAGTTTGCAGACTTTTCTGCTCAAGGTATGACTAGCCATATTTCTAACAAGACTGTGTAATGCTGGAAGGCTGTCATTTCCCCTCATGGGGATTGGTAAGCCATTTTCTTAGTCTCAAACAGAATAAAGGGCTTATTATGGGCTATACACTGGTAGACACTCTTAAGGGCTAAATCGATTGCTTTATTAACCAGTTTAAGCCTGTTTAACATGTCTGTACCTTCAGATAGATCATGTTCTGTATGTATGGTAGCCAATGTGGTTCCCCCTTCAAATATGTGTGATAATTGTGCCATAGCGTCCAAACAAAGTAAGGACAGTACTGTCACAAATTGTAAAGTTGCCCAGGATGATTCCTCAGATGAAGGAAGTAGACATAGTTCTACATCATCTCCTTCTGTGTCTATACCAGTTATGCCCGCGCAGGCGACCCCTAGTACTTCTAGCGCGCCAATGCTTGTTACTATGCAGCAATTGACGGCAGTAATGGATAACTCCATAGCTAATATTTTATCCAAAATGCCAGCATTTCAGAGAAAGCGCGATTGCTCTGTTTTAAACACTGTAGAGCAGGAGGGCGCTGATGATAATTTTTCTGTCATACCCTCACACCAATCTGAAGTGGCAGTGAGGGAGGGTTTGTCAGATGGGGAAATTTCTGATACAGGAAGAATTTCTCAGCAGGCAGAACCTGATGTTGTGACATTTAAATCAAATAGCATCTCCGCGCATTACTTAAGGAGGTGCTATCTACTCTGGATGATTGTGACAATCTGGTCAACCCAGAAAAATTGTGCAAGATGGACAAGTTCCTTGAGGTCCCGGTACACCCTGATGCTTTTCCGATACCTAAACGGGTGGCGGACATAGTGAATAAGGAGTGGGAGAAGCCAGGCATACCTTTTGTCCCTCCTCCTATATTTAAGAAATTGTTCCCTATGGTCGACCCCAGGAAGGACACATGGCAAACAGTCCCTAAGGTCGAGGGGGCGGTTTCTACTCTAGCCAAGCGCACGACCATTCCTATTGAGGACAATTGTGCTTTCAAAGATCCTATGGATAAAAAATTGGAGGGTTTGCTTAAAAAGATTTTTGTACAGCAAGGTTACCTCCTTTAGCCTATTTCGTGCATTATTCCTGTCACTACAGCGGCGTGGTTCTGGTTCGAGGAACTGGAAAAGTCGCTCAGTAGGGAGACTCCGTATGAGGAAGTCATGGACAGAATTCATGCACTTAAATTAGCTAATTCCTTTATTTTAGACACCGCTTTGCAGTTAGCAAGGTTAGCGGCGAAAAATTCAGGGTTTACAATTGGGGCGCGTAGAGCGCTCTGGCTAAAGTCTTGGTCGGCGGATGTATCTTCCAAGACAAAATTGCTTAATACCCCTTTCAAAGGTAAGACCCTTTTTGGGCCAGAATTGAAAGAGATTATTTCAGACATCACTGAGGGAAAGGGCCATGCCCTCCCACAAGATAAACCTTTCAAGGCTAAGAATAAGTCCAATTTTCGTTCCATTCGCAATTTCAGGAACGGACCGGCTTCCAACTCGGCAGCCTCTAGACAAGAGGGTAACGCTTCCCAGACTAAACCAGCTTGGAAATCAATGCAAGGCTGGAACAAGGGTAAACAGGCCAAGAAGCCTGCTGCTGCTACCAAAACAGCATGAAGGGGTAGCCCCCGATCCGGGACCGGATCTAGTAGGGGGCAGACTCTCTCTCTTTGCTCAGGCTTAGGCAAGAGATGTTCAGGATCCCTGGACACTAGAAATAGTCTCTCAGGGTTTTCTTCTGGAGTTCAAGGAACTACCCTCAAGGGGAAGGTTCCACATGTCTAACTTATCTTCAAACCAAATAAAGAGACAGGCATTCTTACATTGTGTAGAAGACCTGTTAAAGATGGGAGTGATACACCCAGTTCCAACTGTGGAACAAGGTCGGGGGTTTTACTCAAATCTGTTTGTAGTTCCCAAAAAAGAGGGAATTTTCAGACCAATTCTGGATTTAAAAATTCTAAACAAATTTCTCAAACCATTCGAACAATTTTATCTACAATCCAGGAGGGTCAATTTATGACTACCGTGGATTTAAAGGATGCGTATCTACATATTCCTATCCACAAAGATCATCCAAGGATTTTCACAAAGGTGCTAGGGTCCCTTCTAGAGGTTCTAAGACCAAGGGGTATTGCAGTGGCACCTTATCTGGACGACATTCTAATCCAAACGTCGTCTCTTTCCAAAGCAAAGGCTCATACAGACATTGTTTTAGCCTTTCTCATATCTCACGGGTGGAAGGTGAACGTAGAAAAGAGTTCCCTGTCTCTGTCGACAAGAGTTCCCTTCTTGGGAACGATAATAGATTCTTTAAAAATGAAGATCTTCCTGACAAAAGTCAGAAAGTCAAAGCTTTTAAAGCTTGTCAAGTTCTTCACTCTATTCTGCAGCCTTCCATAGCTCAGTGCATGGTAGTAGTAGGGTTGATGGTTGCAGCAATGGACATAGTTCCTTTTGCTCAAATTCATCTAAGACCATTACAACTGTGCATGCTCAAGCAGTGGAATGGGGACTATACAGACTTGTCTCCAAAGATTCAAGTAGACCAGATGACCAGAGACTCACTCCGTTGGTGGTTGTCACAGGATCACCTGTCTCAGGGAATGAGTTTCCGCAGACCAGAGTGGGTCATTGTCACGACCAACGCCAGTCTATTAGGCTGGGGCGCGGTCTGGGATTCCCTGAAAGCTCAGGGTCTATGGTCTTGGGAAGAGTCTCTTCTCCCGATAAACATCCTGGAACTGAGAGCGATATTCAATGCTCTCCGGGCTTGGCCTCAACTAGCGAAGGCCGGATTCATAAGATTCCAGTCAGACAACATGACGACTGTAGCTTACATCAACCATCAGGGAAGAACAAAGAGTTCCTTGGCGATGAGAGAGGTATCCAAGATCATCAAATGGGCGGAGGATCACTCCTGCCATCTATCTGCAATTCACATCCCAGGAGTAGACAACTGGGAGGTGGATTATCTGAGTCGTCAGACTTTCCATCCGGGGGAGTGGGAACTCCACCCGGAGGTTTTTGCCCAGTTGACTCAATTATGGGACATTCCAGACATGGATCTGATGGCGTCTCGTCAGAACTTCAAGGTTCCTTGCTACGGGTCCAGATCCAGGGATCCCAAGGCGACTCTAGTGGATGCATTAGTGACGCCTTGGTCGTTCAACCTAGCTTATGCATTTCCACCGTTCCCTCTCCTTCCCAGGCTTGTAGCCAGGATCAAATAGGAGAAAGCCTCAGTGATTCTGATAGCTCCTGCGTGGCCACGCAGGACTTGGTATGCAGACCTGGTGAATATGTCATCGGCTCCACCATGGAAGCTACCTTTGAGACAGGATCTTCTAGTGCAAGGTCCATTCGAACATCCAAATCTAGTTTCTCTCCAGCTGACTGCTTGGAAATTGAACGCTTGATTTTATCCAAGCGCGGGTTTTCAGATTCAGTGATAGATACTCTGGTCCAAGCCAGAAAACCTGTGACTAGAAGGATTTACCATAAAATATGGAAAGGATACATCTGTTGGTGTGAATCCAAGGGATTCTCATGGATTAATATTCCCAGGATCCTCTCCTTTCTAACAAGAAGGTTTGGATAAGGGATTGTCAGCGAGTTCTCTAAAAGGACAGAGATCTGCTTTATCTGTCTTGTTACACAGACGACTGGCAGCTGTGCCAGATGTACAAGCTTTTGTACAGGCTTTGGTCAGAATCAAACCTGTTTACAGACCTTTGACTCCTCCCTGGAGTCTAAATTTAGTTTTTTCAGTTCTTCAAGGGGTTCCATTTGAACCCTTACATTCCATAGATATCAAGTTACTATCTTGGAAAGTTCTGTTTTTGGTTGCTATTTCTTCTGCTAGAAGAGTTTCTGAACTATCTGCTTTGCAGTGTGATACACCCTATCTGGTGTTCCATTCACATAAGGTTGTTTTGCGTACCAAGCCTGGTTTTCTTCCAAAAGTTGTTTCCAACAAGAATATTAACCAGGAAATAGTTGTCCCTTCTTTGTGTCCAAATCCAGTTTCAAAGAACTAACATTTATTACACCATTTAGATGTAGTCCGTGCTTTAAAGTTCTATTTAGAAGCAACAAAGGATTTCAGACGAAACTTCTTTTTTGTTTGTCGTTTATTCTGGTAAGAGGAGAGGACAAAAAGCTACTGCTACCTCTCTTTCTTTCTGGCTGAAAAGCATTATCCGATTGGCTTATGAGACTGCCGGACGGCAGCCTCCTGAACGAATCACAGCTCACTCTATTAGGGCTGTGGCTTCCACATGGGCCTTCAAGAACGAGGCTTCTGTTGATCAGATATGTGAGGCAGCAACTTGGTCTTCTCTGCACACTTTTGCCAAATTCTACAAATTTGATACTTTTTGCTTCTTCGGAGGCTATTTTTGGGAGAAAGGTTTTGCAAGCCGTGGTGCCTTCTGTTTAGGTAACCTGATTTGCTCCCTCCCTTCATCCGTGTCCTAAAGCTTTGGTATTGGTTCCCACAAGTAATGGATGACGCCGTGGACCGGACACACCAATGTTGGAGAAAACAGAATTTATGCTTACCTGATAAATTACTTTCTCCAACGGTGTGTCCGGTCCACGGCCCGCCCTGGTTTTTTAATCAGGTTTGAAAAATTTCTCTCTCTATACACTACAGTCACCACGGCACCCTATAGTTTCTCCTTTTTTTTTCTCCTAACCGTCGGTCGAATGACTGGGGGGGGCGGAGCCTGGGAGGGACTATATGGACAGCTCTTGCTGTGTGCTCTCCTTGCCTTTCCCTGTGGGGGAGGAGAATATCCCACAAGTAATGGATGACGCCATGGACCGGACACACCGTTGGAGAAAGTAATTTATCAGGTAAGCATAAATTCTGTTTTTTTGCTCTTCTGTAGATCATTCACGAATAAATACATAAAGGTGTATTTTTCAATAAAAGATAAAAAAAAGAGTGATTTATCCTTCAATAATTTTTTACCAAAAAGGAAAAGAGTCCAAATATATATAATTATTTGAAAACACCCTTATTAAGGTCCCCATTATTAATGTGATCATACCCATATCTCTAACGTTTTGAGCTTACTGAGCGCCCCCGAAAACCATTCCCTGTTTTATTTCTATTTATGACACTCAAAGCTATGGTTAGGCACTTTATATGTAAAGTTCTAAATATATGTGTTTAAACTTATATTTGCCATGATTCAGGATAATCAGTATTCCTTCATTCAGACTGTCAGTTTCATTTCTCCAACATTGGTGTGTCCGGTCCACGGCGTCATCCTTACTTGTGGGATATTCTCTTCCCCAACAGGAAATGGCAAAGAGTCCCAGCAAAGCTGGTCACATGATCCCTCCTAGGCTCCGCCCACCCCAGTCATTCTCTTTGCCGTTGCACAGGCAACATCTCCACGGAGATGGCTAAGAGTTTTTTGGTGTTTAAATGTAGTTTTATTCTTCTATCAAGTGTTTGTTATTTTAAAATAGTGCTGGTATGTACTATTTACTCTGAAACAGAAAAGGATGAAGATTTCTGTTTGTAAGAGGAAGATGATTTTAGCAGACAGTAACTAAAATCGATTGCTGTTTCCACACAGGACTGTTGAGATGAAGTAACTTCAGTTGGGGGAAACAGTTAGCAGTCTTTTCTGCTTAAGGTATGACTAGCCATATTTCTAACAAGACCATGTAATGCTGGAAGGCTGTCATTTCCCCTCATGGGGACCGGTAAGCCATTTTCTTAGTTAAACATAAAAGAATAAAGGGCTTCAAAAAGGGCTTAAAAACTGGTAGACATTTTTCTGGGCTAAAACAATTGCTTTACTAGGCATATTATGCAGATTCTAACTAATTATTGGTATTATAATCTTGGGGAACGTTTAGAAAAAACGGCAGGCACTGTGTTGGACACCTTTTTCAGATGGGGGCCTTTCTAGTTATAGACAGAGCCTCATTCTGGGACTGTATAGGGGTTAAATGTAAAAACGGCTCCGGTTCCGTTAATTTAAGGGTTAAAGCTCTGAAATTTGGTGTGCAATACTTTTAATGCTTTAAGACACTGTGGTGAAATTTTGGTGAATTTTGTACAATTCCTTCATACTTTTTCACATATTCAGTAATAAAGTGTTTTCAGTTTGAAATTTAAAGTGACAGTAACGGTTTTATTTTAAAACGTTTTTTGTGCTTTGTTGACAAGTTTAAGCCTGTTTAACATGTCTGTACCATCAGATAAGCTATGTTCTATATGTATGAAAGCCAATGTGTCTCCCCATTTAAATTTATGTGATAATTGTGCCATAGTGTCCAAACAAAGTAAGGACAGTAATGCAACAGATAATGATATTGCCCAAGATGATTCCTCAAATGAGGGGAGTAAACATGATACTACATCATCCCCTACTGTGTCTACACCAGTTATGCCCACACAGGAGGCCCCTAGTACATCTAGTGCGCCAATACTTATTACCATGCAACAATTAACGGCTGTAATGGATAACTCCATAGCAAATCTTTTATCCAAAATGCCTACTTATCAGAGAAAGTGCGATTGCTCTGTTTTAAACACTGAAGAGCAAGAGGACGCTGATGATAATTGTTCTGTCATACCCTCACACCAATCTCAAGGGGCCATGAGGGAGGTTTTGTCTGATGGAGAAATTTCAGATTCAGGAAAAATTTCTCATCAAGCTGAACCTGATGTTGTGACATTTAAATTTAAATTAGAACATCTCCGCGCACTGCTTAAGGAGGTGTTATCTACTCTGGATGATTGTGACAATTTGGTCATTCCAGAGAAATTATGTAAGATGGACAAGTTCCTAGAGGTTCCGGTGCCCCCCGACGCTTTTCCTATACCCAAGCGGGTGGCGGACATAGTAAATAAAGAGTGGGAAAGGCCCGGCATACCTTTTGTTCCCCCCCCTATATTTAAGAAATTATTTCCTATAGACCCCAGAAAGGACTTATGGCAGACAGTCCCCAAGGTCGAGGGGGCGGTTTCTACTCTAAACAAACGCACTACTATTCCTATCGAAGATAGTTGTGCTTTCAAAGATCCTATGGATAAGAAATTAGAGGGTTTGCTTAAAAAGATTTTTGTACAGCAAGGTTACCTTCTACAACCAATTTCATGCATTGTTCCTGTCACTACGGCAGCGTGTTTCTGGTTCGAGGAACTAGAAAAATCGCTCAGTAAAGAATCTTCGTATGAGGAGGTTATGGACAGAGTTCAAGCACTTAAATTGGCTAACTCTTTTGTTTTAGATGCCGCTTTGCAATTAGCTAGATTAGCGGCGAAAAATTCAGGGTTTGCTGTCGTGGCGCGTAGAGTGCTTTGGCTAAAGTCTTGGTCAGCGGATGTGTCTTCCAAGACAAAATTGCTTAACATTCCTTTCAAAGGTAAAACATTATTTGGACCTGATTTGAAAGAGATTATTTCAGACATCACTGGGGGAAAGGGCCACGCCCTCCCACAGGATAGGTCTTTTAAGGCTAATAATAAGCCTAATTTTCGTCCCTTTCGCAGAAACGGACCAGTCTCTATTTCTGTATCCTCTAAGCAAGAGGGTAATACTTCACAACCCAAACCAGCCTGGAAACCAATGCAAGGCTGGAACAAGGGTAAGCAGGCCAAGAAGCCTACCACTGCTACCAAAACAGCATGAAGGAATAGCCCCCGATCCGGGACCGGATCTAGTGGGGGGCAGACTTTCTCTCTTTGCTCAGGCTTGGGCAAGAGATGTTCAGGATCCTTGGGCGCTAGAAATAGTTTCTCAAGGTTATCTCCTGGAATTCAAGGAACTACCCCCAAGGGGAAGGTTCCACAGGTCTCAATTATCTTCAAACCAAATAAAGAGACAGGCATTCTTACATTGTGTAGAAGACCTGTTAAAGATGGGAGTGATACATCCAGTTCCAATAAGAGAACAAGGAATGGGATTTTATTCCAATCTGTTCATAGTTCCCAAAAAAGAGGGAACATTCAGACCAATTTTGGATCTAAAGATCCTAAACAAATTTCTCAGGGTACCATCGTTCAAAATGGAAACTATTCGAACGATCCTACCTACTATCCAGGAAAATCAATTTATGACTACCGTGGATTTAAAGGATGCGTACCTACATATTCCTATCCACAAGGAACATCATCAGTTCCTAAGGTTCGCTTTTCTGGACAAGCATTACCAGTTTGTGGCACTTCCATTTGGATTAGCCACTGCTCCAAGGATTTTCACAAAGGTACTAGGGTCCCTTCTAGCGGTTCTAAGACCAAGGGGCATTGCAGTAGTACCTTACTTGGACGACATCCTGATTCAAGCGTCGTCCCTGTCAAAAGCAAAGGCTCATACGGACATCGTCCTGGCCTTTCTCAGATCTCACGGATGGAAGGTGAACAAAGAAAAAAGTTCTCTGTCCCCGTCAACAAGAGTTCCCTTCTTGGGAACAATAATAGATTCCTTAGAAATGAGGATTTTTCTGACAGAGGTCAGAAAATCAAAACTTCTAAGCTCTTGTCAAGTACTTCATTCTGTTCCTCGTCCTTCCATAGCGCAGTGCATGGAAGTAATAGGATTGATGGTTGCAACAATGGACATAGTTCCTTTTGCACGAATTCATCTAAGACCATTACAACTGTGCATGCTCAGACAGTGGAATGGGGATTATACAGACTTGTCTCCGACGATTCAAGTAGATCAAAAGACCAGAGATTCACTCAGTTGGTGGCTGACCCTGGACAATCTATCACAGGGAATGAGCTTCCGCAGACCAGAGTGGGTCATTGTCACGACCGACGCCAGCCTAGTGGGCTGGGGCGCGGTCTGGGAATCCCTGAAAGCTCAGGGTCTATGGTCTCGGGAAGAGTCTCTTCTCCCGATAAACATTCTGGAACTGAGAGCGATATTCAATGCTCTCAGAGCTTGGCCTCAACTAGCAAAGGCCAAATTCATAAGGTTTCAGTCAGACAACATGACGACCGTTGCATATATCAATCATCAGGGGGGAACAAGGACTTCCCTGGCGATGAAAGAAGTGACCAAGATAATTCAATGGGCGGAGGATCACTCCTGCCACTTGTCTGCGATCCACATCCCAGGAGTGGAAAATTGGGAAGCGGATTTTCTGAGTCGTCAGACATTCCATCCGGGGGAGTGGGAACTCCATCCGGAAATCTTAGCCCAAATAACTCAATTATGGGGCATTCCAGACATGGATCTGATGGCGTCTCGTCAGAAATTCAAGGTTCCTTGCTACGGGTCCAGATCCAGGGATCCCAAGGCGACCCTAGTAGATGCACTAGTAGCACCTTGGACCTTCAACCTAGCTTATGTATTCCCACCGTTTCCTCTCATCCCCAGGCTGGTAGCCAGGATCAATCAGGAGAGGGCCTCGGTGATCTTGATAGCTCCTGCGTGGCCACGCAGGACTTGGTATGCAGACCTGGTGAATATGTCATCGGCTCCACCATGGAAGCTACCTTTGAGACAGGACCTTCTTGTTCAGGGTCCATTCGAACATCCGAATCTGGTTTCCCTCCAACTGACGGCTTGGAGATTGAACGCTTGATTTTATCAAAGCGTGGGTTTTCAGATTCTGTAATAGATACTCTGATTCAGGCTAGAAAGCCTGTAACTAGAAAAATTTACCATAAAATATGGAAAAAATATATCTGTTGGTGTGAATCTAAAGGATTCCCATGGAACAAGATAAAAATTCCTAAGATTCTATCCTTTCTACAAGAAGGTTTGGAGAAAGGATTATCTGCAAGTTCTCTGAAGGGACAGATCTCTGCTTTATCTGTTTTACTTCACAAAAGACTGGCAGCTGTGCCAGATGTTCAAGCATTTGTTCAGGCTCTGGTTAGGATCAAGCCTGTTTACAGACCTTTGACTACTCCCTGGAGTCTAAATCTAGTTCTTTCAGTTCTTCAAGGGGTTCCGTTTGAACCCTTACATTCCGTAGATATTAAGTTATTATCTTGGAAAGTTTTGTTTTTGGTTGCAAATCTGCTAGAAGAGTTTCAGAGTTATCTGCTCTGCAGTGTTCTCCGCCCTATCTGGTGTTCCATGCAGATAAGGTGGTTTTGCGTACTAAGCCTGGTTTTCAACAAAAATATTAACCAGGAGATAGTTGTACCTTCTTTGTGTCCGAATCCAGTTTCATAGAAGGAACGTTTGTTACACAATTTGGACGTAGTCCGTGCTCTAAAATTCTATTTAGAGGCTACTAAAGATTTCAGACAAACATCTTCCTTGTTTGTTGTTTATTCTGGTAAAAGGAGAGGTCAAAAAGCGACTTCTACCTCTCTTTCCTTTTGGCTTAAAAGCATTATCCGATTGGCTTATGAGACTGCCAGACGGCAGCCTCCTGAAAGAATCACAGCTCACTCCACTAGGGCTGTGGCTTCCACATGGGCCTTCAAGAACGAGGCTTCTGTTGACCAGATATGTAAGGCAGCGACTTGGTCTTCACTGCACACTTTTGCCAAATTTTACAAATTTGATACTTTTGCTTCTTCGGAGGCTATTTTTGGGAGAAAGGTTTTGCAAGCCGTGGTGCCTTCCATTTAGGTGACCTGATTTGCTCCCTCCCTTCATCAGTGTCCTAAAGCTTTGGTATTGGTTCCCACAAGTAAGGATGACGCCGTGGACCGGACACACCAATGTTGGAGAAAACAGAATTTATGCTTACCTGATAAATTACTTTCTCCAACGGTGTGTCCGGTCCACGGCCCGCCCTGGTTTTTTAATCAGGTCTGATTAATTATTTTCTCTAACTACAGTCACCACGGTATCATATGGTTTCTCCTATATATATTTCCTCCTGTCCGTCGGTCGAATGACTGGGGTGGGCGGAGCCTAGGAGGGATCATGTGACCAGCTTTGCTGGGACTCTTTGCCATTTCCTGTTGGGGAAGAGAATATCCCACAAGTAAGGATGACGCCGTGGACCGGACACACCGTTGGAGAAAGTAATTTATCAGGTAAGCATAAATTCTGTTTTTTTGGGGAAAATGCATATAAATTTTATTTTTCTTACCTTAAAATTTTCAATTGACTTTTTTTCAAAATTGCGGGCTGTTAGGCTCGCGGGTGCAGAAAATGCTTCTATTTATTGCGTCATTCTTGGCGCGAGACTTTTTTGGCACAAAAATTTCGTCATA
>NC_069499.1:3318796-3321296 GCF_027579735.1 Bombina bombina
TTACATTCTTTGGATGTAGTAAGGGCTTTGAAATATTATGTTGAAGCTACTAAAGATTTCAGAAAGACTTCTAGTCTATTTGTTATCTTTTCTGGTTCTAGGAAAGGTCAGAAGGCTTCTGCCATTTCTTTGGCGTCTTGGTTAAAGTCTTTGATTCATCATGCTTATGTGGAGTCGGGTAAATCCCCGCCTCAAAGGATTACGGCTCATTCTACTAGGTCAGTTTCTACTTCCTGGGCTTTTAGGAATGAAGCTTCTGTTGATCAGATTTGCAAAGCAGCAACTTGGTCTTCTTTGCATACTTTTACTAAATTCTACCATTTTGATGTTTTCTCTTCTTCTGAAGCAGTTTTTGGTAGAAAAGTACTTCAGGCAGCTGTTTCAGTTTGATTCTTCTGCTTATAATTTCAGTTTTTTTCATTATAAGATTAAAACTTTTTGATTTGGGTTGTGGATTATTTTTTCAGCGGAATTGGCTGTCTTTATTTTTATCCCTCCCTCTCTAGTGACTCTTGCGTGGAAGTTCCACATCTTGGGTATCTGCTATCCCATACGTCACTAGCTCATGGACTCTTGCTAATTACATGAAAGAAAACATAATTTATGTAAGAACTTACCTGATAAATGCATTTCTTTCATATTAGCAAGAGTCCATGAGGCCCACCCTTTTTGTGGTGGTTATGATTTTTTTGTATAAAGCACAATTATTCCAATTCCTTATTTTTAATGCTTTCGCTCCTTTCTTATCACCCCACTTCTTGGCTATTCGTTAAACTGAATTGTGGGTGTGGTGAGGGGTGTATTTATAGGCATTTTGAGGTTTGGGAAACTTTGCCCCTCCTGGTAGGAATGTATATCCCATACGTCACTATCTCATGGACTCTGGCTAATATGAAAGAAATGAATTTATCAGGTAAGTTCTTACATAAATTATGTTTTTATCCGCCTGTAGCACAGATTCACTAAACAAGATGTATGTAATGTGCGCTTCTGCTAGATTGTTAGTTTTATCCGCCTGTAGCACAGATTCACTAAACAAGATGTATGTAATTTGTGCTTCTGCTAGATTGTTAGTTTTATCCGCATGTAGCACAGATTCACTAAACAAGATGTATGTAATTTGTACTTCTGCTAGATTGTTAGTTTTATCTGCCTGTAGCACAGATTCACTAAACAAGATGTATGTAATTTGTGCTTCTGCTAGATTGTTAGTTTATGCCGCCTGTAGCACAGATTCACTAAACAAGATGTATGTAATGTGCGCTTCTGCTAGATTGTTAGTTTTATCCGCCTGTAGCACAGATTCACTAAACAAGATGTATGTAATTTGTGCTTCTGCTAGATTTTTAGTTTTATCCGCCTGTAGCACAGATTCACTAAACAAGATGTATGTAATTTGTGCTTCTGCTACATTGTTAGTTTATGCCGCCTGTAGCACAGATTCACTAAACAAGATGTATGTAATTTGTACTTCTGCTAGATTGTTAGTTTTATCCGCCTGTAGCACAGATTCACTAAACAAGATGTATGTAATGTGCGCTTCTGCTAGATTGTTAGTTTTATCCGCATGTAGCACAGATTCACTAAACAAGATGTATGTAATTTGTGCTTCTGCTAGATTTTTAGTTTTATCCGCCTGTAGCACAGATTCACTAAACAAGATGTATGTAATTTGTGCTTCTGCTAGATTGTTAGTTTTATCCGCCTGTAGCACAGATTCACTAAACAAGATGTATGTAATTTGTGCTTCTGCTAGATTTTTAGTTTTATCCGCCTGTAGCACAGATTCACTAAACAAGATGTATGTAATTTGTGCTTCTGCTAGATTGTTAGTTTATGCCGCCTGTAGCACAGATTCACTAAACAAGATGTATGTAATGTGCGCTTCTGCTAGATTGTTAGTTTTATCCGCATGTAGCACAGATTCACTAAACAAGATGTATGTAATTTGTACTTCTGCTAGATTGTTAGTTTTATCCGCCTGTAGCACAGATTCACTAAACAAGATGTATGTAATTTGTGCTTCTGCTAGATTGTTAGTTTTATCCGCCTGTAGCACAGATTCACTAAACAAGATGTATGTAATGTGCGCTTCTGCTAGATTGTTAGTTTTATCTGCCTGTAGCACAGATTCACTAAACAAGATGTATGTAATTTGTGCTTCTGCTAGATTGTTAGTTTATGCCGCCTGTAGCACAGATTCACTAAACAAGATGTATGTAATGTGCGCTTCTGCTAGATTGTTAGTTTTATCCGCCTGTAGCACAGATTCACTAAACAAGATGTATGTAATGTGCGCTTCTGCTAGATTGTTAGTTTTATCCGCATGTAGCACAGATTCACTAAACAAGATGTATGTAATTTGTACTTCTGCTAGATTGTTAGTTTTATCTGCCTGTAGCACAGATTCACTAAACAAGATGTATGTAATTTGTACTTCTGCTAGATTGTTAGTTTTATTTGCCTGTAGCACAGATTCACTAAACAAGATGTATGTAAT
>NC_069499.1:3328796-3365553 GCF_027579735.1 Bombina bombina
GCGGTATTATCTGCTTTTCCCATGTTGGGGAAGCGCAAGAGGAAATCTAAACATACTTCTTATAGTAAGGTGTCTGTCGCCGTTGCTGCTACGAAGGTTGACCTTCATCCTAAGTCTGATGAGGAGGATACCTCGGTAGCTTCTGAGGGTGAAATCTCAGATTTGGACAGTATAATTCCTTTGACTGACTCTGAAGAGGTAAACTTCAGATTTAAGCTTGAACACCTCCGTGTACTGTTAAAGGAGGTACTCGCTACTTTGGATGACTCCGATTCTTCTGTCACTGTCAACCCCAAGAAATCTAGTAAACTTAACAAATACTTTGATGTTCCTTCCTCTTTGAAAGTGTTTCCTGTTCCAGACCGTGTGTCGGAGATCATTGCACAGGAGTGGGATAAGGCAGGGATATCTTTCTCCCCATTTCCCGTTTAAAAAAAAAATGTTTCCTGTTGCTGACTCCATTCAAAACTCATGGTGCACAGTTCATAAGGTAGAAGGGGCTATTTCTATTCTGGCTTATAGAACAATGTTTCCTATTGAGGATAGCTGTTCCTTTAAGGATCCAATGGACACAAAGCTGGAGGCTTATTTAAAGAAAATGTATGTTCATCAGGGTCTACAATGGCAACCTGCAGTCTGTCAGATTCTGCCTCAGATATTGACACTGACAAATCTTCATATTTATTTAAAATGTAGTATATTCATTCTTTATTAAAAGAGGTGTTGATTGCATTAGATATGGAGGAGACTAGTCCTCTTGATATTAAAACCAGTAAACGTTTAAATTCGGTTTTTAAACCTCATGTAGTTATTCCAGAGGTTTTTCCTGTTCCTGATGCTATTTCAGATGTAATTTCTAGGGAATGGAATAGTCTGGGTACTTAATTTACTCCTTCAAGGTTTAAGAAACTGTACCCTTTGCCAACTGATAGATTGGAGTTTTGGGAAAAGATCCCCAAAGTTGATGGGGCTATCTCTACTCTTGCAAAGCGTACTACTATTCCTACGGCAGATAGTACTTCTTTTAAAGATCCTTTAGATAGGAAACTTGAATCTTATCTAAGGAAGGCTTATTTATGTTCAGGTCATCTTCTTAGGCCTGCTATTTCTTTGGCTGATGTTGCTGCGGCTTCAACTTTTTGGTTGGAAACTTTTGCCCAACAAGTACCAGATCATAATGTGTATAGCATTGTTAATCTAATTCAACATGCTAATAATTACATTTGTGATGCCATTTTTGATATCATTAGAATTGATGTCAGGTATATGTTTTTAGCTATTTTAGCTAGAAGAGCTTTATGGCTTAAATCTTGGAATGCGGATATGACTTCTAAGTCAACGTTGCTATCTCTTTCTTTCCAAGGTAATACATTATTTGGTTCTCGGTTGGATTCTATTATTTCAACTGTCACTGGGGGGAAGAGAGCCTTTTTGCCTCAGGATAAAAAAATCTAAGGGTAAATTTAGGGCTGCTAACCGTTTTCGTTCCTTTCGTCAGAATAAGGAACAGAAACCTGACCATTCCCCTAAAGGAACGGTTTCCAATTGGAAGTCTTCTCCAGTCTGGAATAAATCCAAGCCTTTTAGAAAATCAAAATCAGCCCAAAAAGTCCACATGAAGGTGCGGCCCTCATTCCAGCGCAGCTGGTAGGGGGCAGACTAAGATTTTTCAAAGATGTTTGGATCAATTAAATCCAAAATCATTGGATTCAGAACATTGTTTCTCAAGGGTACAGAATAGGTTTCAAGGTAAGACCGCCTGTGAGAAGTTTCTTTCTCTCACGCATTCCAGTGAACCCAGTAAAGGCTCAGGCTTTCCTGAAGTGTGTTTCAGACCTGGAGTTATCCGGGGTAATTGTGCCAGTTCCCTTTCCGGAACGGGGTCTGGGGTTTTATTCAAATCTGTTCATTGTTCCAAAGAAGGAGAATTCTTTCAGACCAATTCTGGATCTAAAAATTTTGAATCGTTATGTAAAAATACCAACATTCAAGATGGTGACTATAAGGACTATTCTGAATTTTTGTTCAGCAAGGGCATTATATGTCCACAATAGATTTGCAGGATGCATATCTTCATATTCCTATTCATCCAGATCACTATCAGTTTCTGAGATTCTCTTTTCTAGACAAGCATTACCAATTTGTTGCTCTTCCTTTTGGCCTAGCAACATCTCCAAGGATCTTTTCAAAGGTTCTCGGTGCCCTACTCTCTGTAATCAGAGAGCGGAGTATTGCGGTGTTTCCTTATTTGGACGATATCTTGGTACTTGCTCAGTCTTTACATTCTGCAGAATCTCACACGAATCAACTAGTGTTGTTTCTTCAAAGACATGGTTGGAGGATCAATTTACCAAAAAGTTCCTTGATTCCTCAGACAAGAGTAACCTTTTTAGGATTCCAAATAGATTCAGTATCCATGACTTTGTCTCTAACAGGCAAAAGACGTCTGAAATTGGTTTCAGCTTGTCGGAACCTTCAGTCTCAGTCATTCCCTTCAGTAGCTATATGCATGCAGGTTTTAGGTCTTATGACTGCAGCATCGGACGCGATCCCCTTTGCTCGTTTTCACATGAGACCTCTTCAGCTTTGTATGCTGAGCCAATGGTGCAGGGATTATACAAAGATATCACAATTAATATCCTTAAATCCCAATATTCGACTATCTCTGACTTGGTGGTTAGATCACCATCGTTTAATTCAAGGGGCCTCTTTTGTTCGTCCAACCTGGACTGTGATTTCAACAGATGCAAGTATTTCAGGTTGGGGAGCTGTCTGGGGATCTCTGACAGCGCAGGGGGTTTGGAAATCTCAAGAGGCGAGATTACCAATCAATATTTTGGAACGTGCGATTCTCAGAGCTCTTCAATTTTGGCCTCTTCTGAAGAGAGAACCGTTTATTTGTTTTCAGACAGACAATGTCACAACCATGGCGTATGTCAATCATCAAGGTGGGACTCACAGTCCTCAAGCTATCAGAGAAGTACCTCGGATACTTGCATGGGCGGAATCCAGCTCCTGTCTAATCTCTGCGGTCTATATCCCAGGTATAGACCATTGGGAAGCGGATTATCTCAGTCGCCATACTTTACATCCGGGAGAATGGTCTCTGGGCTTCTCATCTAAACAGGAAACTTCCCAGGTATCTGTCCAGGTCCAGGGATCTTCAGGCGGAAGCAGTGGATGCGTTGTCACTTCCTTGGAAATATCAACCTGCTTATGTCTTTCCGCTTCTAGTTCTTCTTCCAAGAGTGATTTCCAAAATCATAATGGAGCATTCATTTGTACTGCTGGTGGCTCCAGCATGGCCACACAGGTTTTGGTATGCGGATCTTGTTCGGATGTCCAGTTGCCAACCTTGGCCACTTCCGTTAAGGCCAGACCTTCTATCTCAAGGCCCATTTTTCCATCAGGATCTCAAATCATTAAATTTGAAGGTATGGAGATTGAACGCCTAGTGCTTAGTCATAGAGGTTTCTCTGACTCAGTGATTAATACTATGTTGCAGGCTCGCAAATCTGTGTCTAGAAAGATTTATTACCGAGTTTGGAAGACCTACATTTCATGGTGTTCTTCTCATAAATTCTCTTGGCATTCTTTTAGAATTCCTAGAATTTTACAGTTTCTTCAGGATGGTTTGGATAAGGGTTTGTCTGCAAGTTCCTTGAAAGGACAAATCTCTGCTCTTTCTGTTCTGTTTCACAGAAAAATTGCTAATCTTCCTGATATTCATTGTTTTGTACAGGCTTTGGTTTGTATCAAGCATGTCATTAAGTCAATCTCTCCTCCTTGGAGTCTTAATTTGGTTTTGAGGGCTTTACAGGCTCCTCCGTTTGAGCCTATGCATTCTCTGGACATTAAATTACTTTCTTGGAAAGTATTGTTCCTTTTGGCCATCTCTTCTGCTAGAAGAGTTTCTGAATTATCTACTCTTTCTTCTATAAGGTACGACGAGTCCACGGATTCATCCTTTACTTGTGGGATATTATCCTCCTGCTAACAGGAAGTGGCAAAGAGCCTCACAGCAGAGCTGTCTATATAGCTCCTCCCTTGGCTCCACCCCCCAGTCATTATCTTTGCCTACTCTAAGTACTAGTAAGGGTAAAGTAAAAGAGGTGATAAAATATTAGTTTTTAATTTCTTCAAGCAAGAGTTTTTTGTTTTAAATGGTACCGGTGTGTACTATTTACTCTCAGGCAGCAGATGGATGAAGACTGCTGCCTGGAGGATGATGATCTTAGCATTTGTAACTAAGGTCCATTGCTGTTCCCACAGAGGCTGAGGAGTACAGGAAACTTCAGTGTGAGGAACGTTTTCATGCTATATAGCAGTGAGGTATGTTCAGTCATTTTTTCTGGAGAGACTGTGTATTTCAGAAAGGCTGACAGTATCCCTATGAGGGTAAGGGTAAGCAGTAATCCTAAGAGCTATAGAAAGGCATTACTAAGCTTGCATAAGGGGCTAATTAAAAAATGGTTCACACTGAGTTTTGAATGTTTGTGGGCAAACGTTTTCTGAACTGGGAGTGCTGTTAACGTTTTGTGGGCAATACATTTTTTTGAAGAATAGATATGTGCCCAGGCGCCTAACCAACTGGAGGCAAAGGTAATTTATTTCTAATAATAATAAACAACGTATAAAAAAATGTCAATTAAAATTCCATGGATCCAGGAAACATTATACATACAATAAATACAATAAAACAAATCCGTATGATGAGACAATCCGTAAAAAACAAAATAATTGTGAAACACTGTGCTTCATTCAATGTAGTTGAAATAACAAATCACAGTCATACATCAAAGTCCAATGGGTGTTGTGTATTCTGCCCACAAAAAAATAAAAATTAAGGTGTAACTGGTGATTCCAAGTGTATCCAATTAGGTCAGTGATCCTGTGAAAAAGTCAATGATTGTACAGTGAATAAAAACAAAAATGAACAAAAATGACTGACCACCAGATGGTGATAATACAAAACGTCAGATCCACAAAATAAGCAACAAAAAAGAAATATGGTAAACAAGTTAAAAATGGTGATCAAAAATTTTGATAAAATAGTGTTGATAAAAAATAAAAATAAAAAATCTGTGTAAAACTGTGAATAACTCCAATATGCAGAATCAAAACAGAATAAAAATCCAAACTCTAAAAGTGTCTGAAATAAGTGTGTTCAAAGGCTAATTCTGTGCCGGTATACTTTTGGTGATTAATCCATAATAATGGATGAATATAGATTATTAATTTCTTCTATGGTACGACGAGTCCACGGCCCGCCCTGTCATTTTAAGACAGATTATATTTTTTGATTTTAAACTTCAGTCACCTCTGCACCTTTTTAGTTTCTCCTTTTTCTTCCTGTACCTTCGGTCGAATGACTGGGGGGTGGAGCTAAGGGAGGAGCTATATAGACAGCTCTGCTGTGGTGCTCTTTGCCACTTCCTGTTAGCAGGAGGATAATATCCCACAAGTAAAGGATGAATCCGTGGACTCGTCGTACCATAGAAGAAATTAATTTATCAGGTAAGCATAAATTTCCTTTTTTAAGCAATATCCATTGTCAATACAAACCAATAATGTCAGTATATTTATGAAAATCTTAGTAGTGCTCTCCAAATAATATATCAGCTTATGGCAGGGTTATAACATAATACAAATATTAATTTCCCTTAAAAATAGAAACCCTTAATCAACATGCATCTACTAGAAACAATAAAATTAATATAAATACCTGAACTCTTTTATTTAGTTAATATCCATGAACATTTTTGAAATATATTTGCAATAAAAGGAATATGAAATAAATTTATATGCGCTTGAAAACTATTTAAATATGCTATGCAAAGTTTATACACGCTTATCTTTAGAACCAACCTTATTTATAAATAGCCTTTAACATCCAAGCAATACAATTCTAAACTGTGCTCTTAAACAATAGGATAATATATATATTCTGCTATTTAACTGTAATTTATCCTAATACAATATTGACTTAAAACACCAGAACTTTCATAGATAAATCACTTAGTGTACCAGATACAAATTTAAACAATACCTAGGCTTATAAAATATTAACTTGAAAAACACACTGCTTCTTTAAATCTTTTAACTGTACTTTAAACTGCAGTGACTTAGAATTTAACTAATAGTCTTGCCAATAACCTTGAATACGTTACCAGGTTAAAGAGCAGTTGATATCCAATATTCCTTAATAGGAATTGTTTCACCTCAGAATTCCAAAAAGTATAATTTGCAGTCAATGAGAAAGTGGTAGATCAGCTTTTCCAAAGTAAAATGGTATTTTTCACGCCCAGCAGGAACCAGTTTTCAAGTTTAGCTCAGCAAAAATCTCCTCTCTTTATGTTTGCAATCACTTTATATGGGTTCTCCTCACTGGTGAATTGGAAACGCCCCAAAATGGAAACCTTGTTTCGGATTGGCCCTCGTGCTGGTCCCTGGTCCGCCCTTAGAGTTGAAACATGTTTAGTCGCTGGCATTGGTATAACTGGGGCAAATGGATTGCCAAATATAGCTATAGGTTTCAACATTGGACCAAGATCCAGTCAAATTGCAGAACTAACTGCAATTATGTGCGTGACAGTTTTGTTGAATACCTGCCAACTTGGAAAAGAAATGGCATGCAGAAAAGCAATAACAAACAAGTCAAGCATGGCAAGTTGTTCTGCGAGATTGATAATCTGGTGATATCCAATGATTTAACCATACACTGGAAAAAGACCAAGGGTCATAACAAAGTTCTAGGTCCGGATAAGGAAAGCAATGACCTTGCGGATTCATTAGCCAAACAAGGAGCCATAACTGGAGCACTCCTTAATATTGACCACTTAATGGGTGCAATTCAGGTAGAAGCCATTACCAGAAACCAGGCAAAACAACAGAGCGAGCCTAACTTGGTACAATGGAGTCAGGATTCTCCCAGTGAGGACCTGATCACTAGTCAAAAAGAAGACCCCATTGTAGGCATCTTCTATAAACACATAGAAGATCCTGAAGGCAACCCCATCTCAAAAGATGATTGTATTGGCAAAGAAGATCTAGATTTTATTAATATTCTAAGATCACAATTCAAGTTACAGGATGGTTTGTTAATTAGAACCTCCAAAACTGGCATCCAGCAGTGGGTAGTACCCACCAAGTTCAGAGGTCTAATGCTTCAACATGCCCATGATGCTCCCACGAAATATTACGTGATTAGGCTTTTTGGCCACACATGTTGAAAGATGTTCAAACCTACTGTCAAGGGTGTTTAATCTGCCCACAGTTCTAACCCACTGCACCAACGCATAGAGCGCCATTGCAGAAAAGGGGGATGGTAATGCCATGGTCAGATATACAAATTGATTTTATTGGTCCAGTAACAAGATCATCAAGAGGTAACAAATACATGTTAACCGTGACATGCCTGTTCACTAAATGGGTAGAGTGCATTAGCGCACCTAACAGTGCTGAAACATGTGCAGCGTTGCTCATCAACCATGTGTTTTCCAGATTTGGTTTGCCCCAAAGAATCGAATCAGATAGGGGGACCCACTTCACTAGCGAAGTGATGATCAAAATGTGGAAAATACTAGGGGTTAAAAGAAAGCTCCATATTGCTTATAGAGCTGCCTCAAGTGGTGGTGTAGAGCGTTACAACCAGTCCATTGTTAAAATCCTCAAAAAGTTTGTGAGTGAAACGGGTAAAGACTGGGATGTAAAACTACCTCTAGTCTTAATGGCATTAAGAGCAACTCCAAGTAGTGCTACCAAGATGTCACCTTTTGAACTGATGACTGGTAGAAGAATGGTTCTACCTCAGCATCTGCTGTACCGTACATCAGACCAAAACTTGATAAACGCTGCCAATACACATCAATATGTGGAGAACCTAAGAAAGCACCTGCAATATGCATTTGCATTTGCTCAAAGGAATTTAGAAAGAGCCGCAACTGCCACTAAAACATATTATGATCTCAAAACGTCCAAAAAGGAATATGAAATAAATAATAAAGTTTATCTTTATAACTTTGGAAGAGATCAGGTTAGGGAGAAGAAATTTCTTCCCTCATGGAAAGGTCCTTTCGTCATTACTGACAAAATATCTCCAGTGGCCTACAAAATAAGGATCCCCAAAAATGAAAGTTTCATAGATAAATGGGTCCATATCAATCAATTGCGGGCATGTCATCCCAGATCCCAACTGCAAGTCATAAAGGGAGAATGAAGTGTCATATCCCCAAATGAACTAAAGACATACTGTAGTTTAAAGATGCCCAACTGATAAACATGAAGGCTCAAAATAACGGACTTTCTACTTAAAGGACTGCCTATGATGTATACGGTCAATATCCTCACCGAGTACCACTGACTTTGATCCAATTCAAATACATGTGTCCTACATATATTTGAATTTGAAAGGGGGAATTATGTCAGGGCACAGGTAAATACATATTTATATATATATATATGTATGTCAATAGGACAGGGAAATATGTTTATGTATGAAACCATATTTGTATCAGATACTACTGGAATAAGGTTTAAATTCTGATGTCAGGATTTGACTCAGAAACCTTCACAAATTGAATATACATCTCCAGGCTGAGCTACAGACAACAGATCCCAAGAGACAAGAGGAAAACATTTGCTTTTTAATTAGGAAGTGCAAATTTCATAGCACTCTGTACCCCATGTGGTGAGTAAGAGACGAAAAGCCTGGATACACACTCATATATGGACTTCCTGCCAACAAAGGAGCTGAAAATTGACAGCTGCCTGTTAAGTGACTCAGGCTGTGTGGCTGATAACACCAGAATACACGTGACACAGACATTGCGTCTGGGTTAAGATAACACAGAGAAAACACATGACTTACATGCTCCAACAACTGTAGTTAGATTTCAAATAAAATATAATTCCAGGAAAATATATATATTTTAATGGATATGAGATGTCTATTTATGTGATATCAAATATTAACATCTAAATATATATATATATATAGAAAGTAAAAGATTAAATGAAATTTGTAATAATCCCATATTTGAATTACACAAATATATAACATACCTCCCTGTATTCCAGATGGAATTAAAAAGTGATAAATACAAGATACTGCATGGAAGTGGAAGTGGATGTGTATGTGTGTGTATATATGTGTATATATATATATATATATATATATATATATATATATATATATATATATATATATATATATATATATATATATATATATATATATATATATATATATATATATATATATATATATATATATATATATATATATATATATATATATGTGTGTGTGTGTGTATATTTTGAAAGCATGAAATATCTTAACCTCTATGTTTTTAGAATATAAATAAATATTTGTGGACCTGGAAAGAAATAATTAATGACACTTGTTTTTATTTCAGATCTACATAGACAGGATTCATGTATTCAGGAAGAAATACACAGAAATGTAACATGCTATATCTGAATGAATGCAGTATATCAGGAGTTTTAAATACTACCAATCTGGAAAAATAGGCTGTTATTTCTATAGAAATGCCAGGATACTGATAAAATTACAATGCATTTTAAGCTAATAATTAGCAGCATTAAATTGCCTTAATATAATAAAATGTTAATAATATAAAACATGACGTTTCATATCAAAACGATCAGGAAATTGATCTGATGCTGCTTCACCTATAATTAATATTGGGAGAGATTAATACAAGAAATTATGGCAGTTATTACATAGTTTAAAGAAATATTTCACTGTATAAAAATGTTGGTTGAATGAATTGTTTTGTCTGGATACCTGCTGCCACCTAAGGGCCAATACTGGTAGGACAGTTAAGAGAATTTAACTGTCCAAAAGATATGTTGCCATGGTAACCAGCAATGAGACATATTAAGACTTACTCATGTGTACTCTGCACTAGTGGGTAACCAGCAATGAGACATATGAAGAATTACTCATGTGTAGTCTGCACTAGTGGGTAACCAGCCATGAGACATATGAAGACTTACTCACGTGTACTCTGCACTAGTAGGTAACCAGCCATGAGACATATGAAGACTTACTCATGTGTACTCTGCAATAGTGGGTAACCAGCTATGAGACATATGAAGACTTACTCATTTTTACTCTGCACTAGTGTGTAACCAGCCATGAGACATATGAAGACTTTCTCATGTGTACTCTGCACTAGTGGGTAACCAGCCATGAGACATATGAAGACTTATTCATGTGTACTCTGCACTAGTGTGTAACCAGCAATGAGACATATGAAGACTTACTCATGTGTACTCTGCACTAGTGTGTAACCAGCCATGAGACATATGAAGACTTACTCATGTGTACTCTGCAATAGTGGGTAACCAGCCATGAGACATATGAAGACTTACTCATGTGTACTCTGCACTAGTAGGTAACCAGCCATGAGACATATGAAGACTTACTCATGTGTACTCTGCAATAGTGGGTAACCAGCCATGAGACATATGAAGACTTACTCACGTGTACTCTGCACTAGTAGGTAACCAGCCATGAGACATATGAAGACTTACTCATGTGTACTCTTCACTAGTGGGTAACCAGCCATGAGACATATGAAGACTTACTCACGTGTACTCTTCACTAGTGGGTAACCAGCCATGGGACATATGAAGACTTACTCACGTGTACTCTTCACTAGTGGGTAACCAGCCATGAGACATATGAAGACTTACTCACGTGTACTCTTCACTAGTGGGTAACCAGCCATGAGACATATGAAGACTTACTCACGTGTACTCTTCACTAGTGGGTAACCAGCCATGAGACATATGAAGACTTACTCATGTGTACTCTGCACTAGTGGGTAACCAGCCATGAGACATATGAAGACTTAATCATGTGTACTCTGCACTAGTGGGTAACCAGCCATGAGACATATGAAGACTTACTCATGTGTACTCTGCACTAGTGGGTAACCAGCCATGAGACATATGAAGACTTACTCATGTGTACTCTGTACTAGTGGGTAACCAGCCATGAGACATATGAAGACTTACTCATGTGTACTCTGCACTAGTGGGTAACCAGCCATGAGACATATGAAGACTTACTCATGTGTACTCTGCACTAGTGGGTAACCAGCCATGAGACATATGAAGACTTACTCATGTGTACTCTGCACTAGTGGGTAACCAGCCATGAGACATATGAAGACTTACTCATGTGTACTCTGCACTAGTAGGTAACCAGCCATGAAACATATGAAGACTTACTCATGTGTACTCTGCACTAGTGGTTAACCAGCCATGAGACATATGAAGACTTACTCATGTGTACTATGCACTAGTGGGTAACCAGCCATGAGACATATTAAGACTTACTCATGTGTACTATGCACTAGTGGGTAACCAGCCATGAGACATATGAAGACTTACTCATGTGTACTATGCACTAGTGGGTAACCAGCCATGAGACATATGAAGACTTACTCATGTGTACTCTGCACTAGTGGGTAACCAGCCATGAGACATATGAAGACTTACTCACATGTACTCTGCACTAGTGGGTAACCAGCGATGAGACATATGAAGACTTACTCATGTGTACTCTGCACTAGTGGGTAACCAGCCGTGAGACATATGAAGACTTACTCATGTGTACTCTGCAATAGTGGGTAACCAGCCATGAGACATATGAAGACTTACTCATGTGTACTCTGCAATAGTGGGTAACCAGCCATGAGACATATGAAGACTTACTCACGTGTACTCTGCACTAGTAGGTAACCAGCCATGAGACATATGAAGACTTACTCATGTGTACTCTTCACTAGTGGGTAACCAGCCATGAGACATATGAAGACTTACTCACGTGTACTCTTCACTAGTGGGTAACCAGCCATGAGACATATGAAGACTTACTCATGTGTACTCTTCACTAGTGGGTAACCAGCCATGAGACATATGAAGACTTACTCATGTGTACTCTGCACTAGTGGGTAACCAGCAATGAGACATATGAAGACTTACTCATGTGTACTATGCACTAGTAGGTAACCAGCAATGAGACATATGAAGACTTACTCATGTGTACTCTGCACTAGTGGGTAACCAGCCATGAGACATATGAAGACTTACTCATGTGCACTCTTCACTAGTGGGTAACCAGCTATGAGACATATGAAGACTTACTCATGTGTACTCTGCACTAGTGGGTAACCAGCTATGAGACATATGAAGACTTACTCATGTGTACTCTGCAATAGTGGGTAACCAGCCATGAGACATATGAAGACTTACTCACGTGTACTCTGCACTAGTGGGTAACCAGCCATGAGACATATGAAGACTTACTCATGTGTACTCTGCACTAGTGGGTAACCAGCCATGAGACATATGAAGACTTACTCATGTGTACTCTGCACTAGTGTGTAACCAGCCATGAGACATATGAAGACTTACTCATGTGTACTCTGCACTAGTAGGTAACCAGCCATGAGACATATGAAGACTTACTCATGTGTACTCTGCACTAGTGGGTAACCAGCCATGAGACATATGAAGACTTACTCATGTGTACTCTGCACTAGTGGGTAACCAGCCATGAGACATATGTAGACTTACTCATGTGCACTCTTCACTAGTGGGTAACCAGCCATGAGACATATGAAGACTTACTCATGTGTACTCTTCACTAGTGGGTAACCAGCCATGAGACATATGAAGACTTACTCATGTGTACTCTTCACTAGTGGGTAACCAGCCATGAGACATATGAAGACTTACTCATGTGCACTCTTCACTAGTGGGTAACCAGCCATGAGACATATGAAGACTTACTCACGTGTACTCTTCACTAGTGGGTAACCAGCCATGAGACATATGAAGACTTACTCATGTGTACTCTTCACTAGTGGGTAACCAGCCATGAGACATATGAAGACTTACTCATGTGCACTCTTCACTAGTGGGTAACCAGCCATGAGACATATGAAGACTTACTCATGTGTACTCTGCACTAGTGGGTAACCAGCCATGAGACATATGAAGACTTAATCATGTGTACTCTGCACTAGTGGGTAACCAGCCATGAGACATATGAAGACTTACTCATGTGTACTCTGCACTAGTGGGTAACCAGCCATGAGACATATGAAGACTTACTCATGTGTACTCTGTACTAGTGGGTAACCAGCCATGAGACATATGAAGACTTACTCATGTGTACTCTGCACTAGGGGGTAACCAGCCATGAGACATATGAAGACTTACTCATGTGTACTCTGCACTAGTGGGTAACCAGCCATGAGACATATGAAGACTTACTCATGTGTACTCTGCACTAGTAGGTAACCAGCAATGAGACATATGAAGACTTACTCATGTGTACTCTGCACTAGTGGGTAACCAGCCATGAGACATATGAAGACTTACTCACGTGTACTCTTCACTAGTGGGTAACCAGCCATGAGACATATGAAGACTTACTCACGTGTACTCTGCACTAGTGGGTAACCAGCCATGAGACATATGAAGACTTACTCACGTGTACTCTTCACTAGTGGGTAACCAGCCATGAGACATATGAAGACTTACTCACGTGTACTCTTCACTAGTGGGTAACCAGCCATGAGACATATGAAGACTTACTCATGTGTACTTTTCACTAGTGGGTAACCAGCCATGAGACATATGAAGACTTACTCATGTGTACTCTGCACTAGTAGGTAACCAGCCATGAGACATATGAAGACTTACTCACGTGTACTCTGCACTAGTGGGTAACCAGCCATGAGACATATGAAGACTTACTCATGTGTACTCTGCACTAGTAGGTAACCAGCCATGAGACATATGAAGACTTACTCATGTGTACTCTGCACTAGTGGGTAACCAGCCATGAGACATATGAAGACTTACTCATGTGTACTCTGCACTAGTGGGTAACCAGCCATGAGACATATGAAGACTTACTCACGTGTACTCTTCACTAGTGGGTAACCAGCCATGAGACATATGAAGACTTACTCACGTGTACTCTTCACTAGTGGGTAACCAGCCATGAGACATATGAAGACTTACTCATGTGTACTTTTCACTAGTGGGTAACCAGCCATGAGACATATGAAGACTTACTCATGTGTACTCTGCACTAGTGGGTAACCAGCCATGAGACATATGAAGACTTACTCATGTGTACTCTGCACTAGTGGGTAACCAGCAATGAGACATATGAAGACTTACTCATGTGTACTCTGCACTAGTGGGTAACCAGCCATGAGACATATGTAGACTTACTCATGTGTACTCTGCACTAGTGGGTAACCAGCTATGAGACATATGAAGACTTACTCATGTGTACTCTGCACTAGTGGGTAACCAGCCATGAGACATATGAAGACTTACTCATGTGTACTCTGCACTAGTAGGTAACCAGCAATGAGACATATGAAGACTTACTCATGTGTACTCTGCACTAGTGGGTAACCAGCCATGAGACATATGAAGACTTACTCATGTGCACTCTTCACTAGTGGGTAACCAGCTATGAGACATATGAAGACTTACTCATGTGCACTCTTCACTAGTGGGTAACCAGCTATGAGACATATGAAGACTTACTCATGTGTACTCTGCACTAGTGGGTAACCAGCCATGAGACATATGAAGACTTACTCATGTGTACTCTGCACTAGTGGGTAACCAGCCATGAGACATATGAAGACTTACTCATGTGTACTCTGCACTAGTAGGTAACCAGCCATGAGACATATGAAGACTTACTCATGTGTACTCTGCACTAGTAGGTAACCAGCCATGAGACATATGAAGACTTACTCATGTGTACTATGCACTAGTGGGTAACCAGCCATGAGACATATGAAGACTTACTCATGTGTACTCTTCACTAGTGGGTAACCAGCCATGAGACATATGAAGACTTACTCATGTGTACTCTGCACTAGTGGGTAACCAGCCATGAGACATATGAAGACTTACTCATGTGTACTCTGCACTAGTGGGTAACCAGCCATGAGACATATGAAGACTTACTCATGTGTACTCTGCACTAGTGGGTAACCAGCCATGAGACATATGAAGACTTACTCACGTGTACTCTGCACTAGTAGGTAACCAGCCATGAGACATATGAAGACTTACTCATGTGTACTCTGCACTAGTAGGTAACCAGCCATGAGACATATGAAGACTTACTCATGTGCACTCTTCACTAGTGGGTAACCAGCCATGAGACATATGAAGACTTACTCATGTGCACTCTTCACTAGTGGGTAACCAGCCATGAGACATATGAAGACTTACTCATGTGTACTCTTCACTAGTGGGTAACCAGCCATGAGACATATGAAGACTTACTCATGTGTACTCTTCACTAGTGGGTAACCAGCCATGAGACATATGAAGACTTACTCATGTGTACTCTGCACTAGTGGGTAACCAGCCATGAGACATATGAAGACTTACTCATGTGCACTCTTCACTAGTGGGTAACCAGCCATGAGACATATGAAGACTTACTCACGTGTACTCTGCACTAGTGGGTAACCAGCCATGAGACATATGAAGACTTACTCACGTGTACTCTGCACTAGTGGGTAACCAGCCATGAGACATATGAAGACTTACTCACGTGTACTCTGCACTAGTGGGTAACCAGCCATGAGACATATGAAGACTTACTCACGTGCACTCTTCACTAGTGGGTAACCAGCCATGAGACATATGAAGACTTACTCATGTGTACTCTTCACTAGTGGGTAACCAGCCATGAGACATATGAAGACTTACTCATGTGTACTCTGCACTAGTGGGTAACCAGCCATGAGACATATGAAGACTTACTCATGTGTACTCTTCACTAGTGGGTAACCAGCCATGAGACATATGAAGACTTACTCATGTGTACTCTGCACTAGTGGGTAACCAGCCATGAGACATATGAAGACTTACTCATGTGTACTCTTCACTAGTGGGTAACCAGCCATGAGACATATGAAGACTTAATCATGTGTACTCTGCACTAGTGGGTAACCAGCCATGAGACATATGAAGACTTACTCATGTGTACTCTGCACTAGTAGGTAACCAGCCATGAGACATATGAAGACTTACTCATGTGTACTCTGCACTAGTGGGTAACCAGCCATGAGACATATGAAGACTTACTCATGTGTACTCTGTACTAGTGGGTAACCAGCCATGAGACATATGAAGACTTACTCATGTGTACTCTGCACTAGTGGGTAACCAGCCAGGAGACATATGAAGACTTACTCATGTGTACTCTGCACTAGTGGGTAACCAGCCAGGAGACATATGAAGACTTACTCATGTGTACTCTGTACTAGTGGGTAACCAGCCATGAGACATATGAAGACTTACTCATGTGTACTCTGTACTCGGGGGTAACCAGCCAGGAGACATATGAAGACTTACTCATGTGTACTCTGCACTAGTGGGTAACCAGCCATGAGACATATGAAGACTTACTCATGTGTACTCTTCACTAGTGGGTAACCAGCCATGAGACATATGAAGACTTGACAAAGGCACTCCTGCTGAAACGCGTAGATGGTATTGGATAAGATCCGTTGGGCTGGCCAGCTTCGGTAACGGAACTTTTCTTTTGCTCACTCCTGTGGACAGCATCTTCTGTGGGAGACGGAATTCTACAGTAAGAACAAGCGGACACCTCAATAACAAATATTTTGTGCTCCTGGTAGCACTGTGAGAAAAGAACTGTACGAAAGTTTTTTGAAATCACTAACACCGGCAACCTGGTAAAGCTATTGGTGCGGCTAAGAGGTCACGTGAAGGTATACACGCCAAGGCAAAAGTAACGGCTGACCCAGAAACGCCACACAGCACCGCAAGGAAAAAGCTGATCCGGGGAAAGGTAATATTATCGTAAGCCTTTCGAATTCCGGTGAGTGTTGTTAAAACTTTCAATTTGGATTTAAAAGACCAAAAAACTTTTTTCATATAAATGCTAATAGAGGATATATCGCTACCAAATAATTGACCCTGAATACAATAGTAACTATCACCAAAAAAAGGGATACCTCACAATAAGAAACTGACAACTTTAAAAGTTTTTCTCCTATGGTGTTGTCTCCACTGAAAAGTTATTTATTAGTCCAAACGATACATTGGAACTAAGGACATGTTTTACTGACAATTCATTTTTGATACATAAGTTTCTCAGCAATAAATTTCTGGCAACAAATCCAGTACAACAAAATACTGACTAAATAGTATTGGAGAGATATCTTAGGATCGTGATAGCTTTTATCAATTCATATGTTTTAAAAATATCAATTTCTTTCATGTAATTAGCAAGAGTCCATGAGCTAGTGACGTATGGGATATACATTCCTACCAGGAGGGGCAAAGTTTCCCAAACCTTAAAATGCCTATAAATACACCCCTCACCACACCCACAATTCAGTTTTACAAACTTTGCCTCCGATGGAGGTGGTGAAGTAAGTTTGTGCTAGATTCTACGTTGATATGCGCTCCGCAGCAAGTTGGAGCCCGGTTTTCCTCTCAGCGTGCAGTGAATGTCAGAGGGATGTGAGGAGAGTATTGCCTATTTGAATGCAGTGATCTCCTTCTAAGGGGTCTATTTCATAGGTTCTCTGTTATCGGTCGTAGAGATTCATCTCTTACCTCCCTTTTCAGATCGACGATATACTCTTATATATACCATTACCTCTGCTGATTCTCGTTTCAGTACTGGTTTGGCTATCTGCTATATGTAGATGAGTGTCCTGGGGTAAGTAAGTCTTATTTTCTGTGACACTCCTAGCTATGGTTGGGCACTTTGTTTATAAAGTTCTAAATATATGTATTCAAACATTTATTTGCCTTGACTCAGAATGTTCAACTTTCCTTATTTTTCAGACAGTCAGTTTCATATTTGGGATAATGCATTTTAATTTAACATTTTTTACCTTAAAATTTGACTTTTTCCCTGTGGGCTGTTAGGCTCGCGGGGGCTGAAAATGCTTCATTTTATTGCGTCATTCTTGGCGCGGACTTTTTTGGCGCAAAAATTCTATTTCCGTTTCCGGCGTCATACGTGTCGCCGGAAGTTGCGTCATTCTTTGACGTTATTTTGCGCCAAAAATGTCGGCGTTCCAGATGTGGCGTCATTTTTGGCGCCAAAAAGCATTTAGGCGCCAAATAATGTGGGCGTCTTATTTGGCGCGAAAAAATATGGGCGTCACTTTTGTCTCCACATTATTTAAGTCTCATTTTTTATTGCTTCTGGTTGCTAGAAGCTTGTTCTTTGGCATTTTTTCCCATTCCTGAAACTGTCATTTAAGGAATTTGATCAATTTTGCTTTATATGTTGTTTTTTTCTTTTACATATTGCAAGATGTTCCACGTTGCAACTGAGTCAGAAGATACTTCAGGAAAATCACTGCACAATGCTGGAGCTACCAAGCTAAGTGTATCTGCTATAAACTTTTGGTATCTGTTTCTCCAGCTGTTATTTGTATTGCATGTCATGTCAAACTTATTAATGCAGATAAAATTTCCTTTAGTACTGTTACATTACCTGTTGCTGTTCCGTCAACATCTAATTTTCAGAGTGTTCCTGATAACATAAGAGATTTTATTTTTTAAATCCATTAAGAAGGCTATGTCTGTTATTTTTCCTTCTAGTATACATAAAAGTCTTTTAAAACTTCTCTTTTTTTCAGATGAATTTTTAAATGAACATCATCATTCTGATACTGATAATGGTTCTTCTGGTTCTGAGGTTTCTGTCTCAGAGGTTGATGCTGATAAATCTTTGTATTTGTTCAAGATGGAATTTATTCGTTCTTTACTTAAAGAAGTGTTATTTGCATTAGAAATAGAGGATTCTGGTCCTCTTGATACTAAATGTAAACGTTTAAATAAGGTTTTTAAATCTCCTGTAGTTATTCCAGAAGTGTTTTATCTCCCTGATGCTATTTCTGAAGTAATTTCCAGGGAATGGAATAATTTGGGTAATTTATTTACTCCTTCTAGACGTTTAAGCAAATTATATCCTGTGCCATCTGACAGATTAGAGTTTTTTGGGACAAAAATCCCTAAGGTTATGGGGCTGTCTCTACTCCTGCTAATGTACTACTATTCCTACGGCAAATAGTACTTCATTTAAGGATCCTTTAGATAGGAAAATTGATTCCTTTCTAAGAAAAGCTTACTTATGTTCAGGTAATCTTCTTAGACCTGCTATATTTTTAGCGGATGTTGCTGCAGCTTCAACTTTTTGGTTAGAAGCTTTAGCGCAACAAGTAACAGATCATAATTTTATAGCATTATTTTTATTCTATAACATGCTAATAATTTTATTGGTGATACCATCTTTTGATATCATTAGAGTTGATGTCAGGTATATGTCTCTAGCTATTTTAGCTAGAATAGCTTTATGGATTAAACTTGGAATGCTGACATGTCTTCTAAGTCAACTTTGCTTTCCCTTTCTTTCCAGGGTAAATAATCATTTTCGTTCCTTTCCTCACAAGGAACAAAAGCCTGATCCTTCATCCTCAGGAGCGGTATCAGTTTGGAAACTATTTCCAGTTTGGAATATATCCAAGCCTTATAGAAACCTATAGCCAGCTCCTAAGTACCTATGAAGGTGCGGCCCTTATTCCAGCTCAGCTGGTATGGGGCAGATTACGTTTTCTTCAAAGAAATTTGGATCAATTCCGTTCTTAATCTCTGGTTTCAGAAACATTGTTTCAGAAAGGTACAGAATTGGCTTCAAGTTAAGGCCTCCTGCTAAGAGATTCTTTTCTTTCCCGTGTCCCAGTTAACACAGCAAAGGCTCAGCATTTCTGAAATGTGTTTCAGATCTAGAGTTGGCTGGAGTATTTATGCCAGTTCCAGTTCTGGAACAGGGGCTGGGGTCTTATTTTATCTCTTCATTGTACCAAAGAAGGTCAATTCCTTCAGACCAGTTCCGGATCTATCATTATTGAATCATTATGTTAGGATACCAACATTCAAGATGGTTACTGTAGGACTATCCTGCCTTTTGTTTAGCAAGGGCATTATATGTCTACAATAGATTTACAGGATGTGTATCTGCATATTCCGATTCATCCAGATCACTTTTAGTGTCTGAGATTCTCTTTTTAGACAAGCATTACCAGTTTTGTGGCCCTACCGTTTGGCTTAGCCTCAGTTCCAAGAATTTTTTTCAAAGGTTCTCGGTGCCCTTCTTTCTGTAATCAGAGAATAGGGTTTTGGTATTTCCTTATTTGGACGAAATCTTGGTATTTGCTCAGTCTTCTCATTTTCGAAGAATCTCATACGAATCGACTTGTGTTGTTTCTTCAAGTTCATGGTTGGAGGATCAATTTACCAATCAGTTCATTGATTCCTCAGACAAGGGTAACCTTTTTAGGTTTCTAGATAAATTCAGTGTCTATGACTCTGTCCTTGTCAGACAAGAGAAGTTTAACATTGATATCAGCTTGTCAAAACCTTCAGTCACAATCATTCCCTTTGGTAGCCTTATGCATGGAAATGTTGGGTCTTAGGACTGCCGCATCAGATGCGATCTCCTTTGCTCGTTTTCACATGCGACCTCTTCAGCTCTGTATGCTGAACCAATGGTGCAGGGATTACTCAAAGATATCTCAATTAATATCTTTAAACCGATTTTACAACACTCTCTGACATGGTGGACAGATCACCATCGTTTAGTTCAGGGGGCTTCTTTGTTCTTCCGACCTGGACTATAATCTCAACAGATGCAAGTCTTACAGGTTGGGGAGCTGTGTGGGGGTATCTGACGGCACAAGGGGTTTGGGAATCTCAGGAGGTGAGATTTCCGATCAATATTTTGGAACTCCGTGCAATTTTCAGAGCTCTTCAGTCTTGGCCTCTTCTGAAGAGAGAGTTGTTCATTTGTTTTCAGATAGACAATGTCACAACTGTGGCATACATCAATCATCAAGGAGGGACTCACAGTCCTCTGGCTATGAAAGAAGTATCTCGAATTTTGGTTTGGGCGGAATCCAGCTCCTGTCTAATCTCTGCGGTTCATATCCCAGGTATGGACAATTGGAAAGCGGATTATCTCAGTCGTCAAACGTTGCATCCGGGCGAATGGTCTCTTCACCCAGAGGTATTTCTTCAGATTGTTCAAATGTAGGAACTTCCAGAAATAGATCTGATGGCTTCTCATCTAAACAAGAAACTTCCCAGGTATCTGTCCAGATCCCGGGATCCTCAGGCGGAGGCAGTGGATGCATTATCACTTCCTTGGAAGTATCATCCTCCCTATATCTTTCCGCCTCTAGTTCTTCTTCCAAGAGTAACCTCCAAGATTCTGAAGGAATGCTCGTTTGTTCTGCTGGTAGCTCCGGCATGGCCTTACAGGTTTTGGTATGCGGATCTTGTCCGGATGGCCTCTTGCCAACCGTGGACTCTTCCGTTAAGACCAGACCTTTTGTCTCAAGGTCCTTTTTTTCCATCAGGATCTGAAATCCTTAAATTTAAAGGTATGGCGATTGAACGCTTGATTCTTGGTCAAAGAGGTTTCTCTGACTCTGTGATTAATACTATGTTACAGGCTCGTACATCTGTATCCAGAGAGATATATTATAGAGTCTGGAAGACTTATATTTCTTGGTGTCTTTCTCATCATTTTTCTTGGCATTCTTTTAGAATACCGAGAATATTACAGTATTCTTCAGGATGGTTTAGATAAGGGTTTGTCCGCAAGTTCCTTGAAAGGTCAAATCTCTGCTCTTTCTGTTCTTTTTCACAGAAAGATTGCTATTCTTCCTGATATTCATTGTTTTGTACAAGCTTTGGTTCGTATAAAGCCTGTCATTAAGTCAATTTCTCCTCCTTGGAGTTTGAATTTGGTTCTGGGGGCTCTTCAAGCTCCTCCATTTGAACCTATGCATTCATTGGATATTAAATTACTTTCTTGGAAAGTTTTTTGTTCCTTTTGGCCATCTCTTCTGCCAGAAGAGTTTCTGAATTATCTGCTCTTTCTTGTGAGTCTCCTTTTCTGATTTTTCATCAGGATAAGGCGGTGTTGCGAACTTCTTTTGAATTTTTACCTAAAGTTGTGAATTCCAACAACATTAGTAGAGAAATTGTGGTTCCTTCATTATGTCCTAATCCTAAGAATTCTAAGGAGAAATCGTTGCATTCTTTGGATGTTGTTAGAGCTTTGAAATATTATGTTGAAGCTACGAAATCTTTTCGTAAGACTTCTAGTCTATTTGTTATTTTTTCCGGTTCTAGAAAAGGCCAGAAAGCTTCTGCCATTTCTTTGGCATCTTGGTTGAAATCTTTAATTCATCTTGCCTATGTTGAGTCGGGTAAAACTCCGCCTCAGAGAATTACAGCTCATTCTACTAGGTCAGTTTCTACTTCCTGGGCGTTTAGGAATGAAGCTTCGGTTGACCAGATCTGCAAAGCAGCGACTTGGTCCTCTTTGCATACTTTTACTAAATTCTACCATTTTGATGTATTTTCTTCTTCTGAAGCAGTTTTTGGTAGAAAAGTACTTCAGGCAGCGGTTTCAGTTTGAATCTTCTGCTTATGTTTTTCATTAAACTTTATTTTGGGTGTGGATTATTTTCAGCAGGAATTGGCTGTCTTTATTTTATCCCTCCCTCTCTAGTGACTCTTGTGTGGAAAGATCCACTTCTTGGGTAGTCATTATCCCATACGTCACTAGCTCATGGACTCTTGCTAATTACATGAAAGAAAACATAATTTATGTAAGAACTTACCTGATAAATTCATTTCTTTCATATTAGCAAGAGTCCATGAGGCCCGCCCTTTTTTTGTGGTGGTTATGATTTTGTATAAAGCACAATTATTCCAATTCCTTATTTTATATGCTTTCGCACTTTTTTCTTATCACCCCACTTCTTGGCTATTCGTTAAACTGAATTGTGGGTGTGGTGAGGGGTGTATTTATAGGCATTTTAAGGTTTGGGAAACTTTGCCCCTCCTGGTAGGAATGTATATCCCATACGTCACTAGCTCATGGACTCTTGCTAATATGAAAGAAATGAATTTATCAGGTAAGTTCTTACATAAATTATGTTTTATATGAATTTTAACCTATTTTGATTGTAGTATATATGAAATAAGGTGCACCTTATATATAAGTGTTTTTTGTGTAATAAAATCTAATAGTGTATAGATATATTGTATTTGTTTTTACTATATATAGTGTTTGATAAATGACATTATTTATATTATAATTTCTCTGATATCCAATATAGTGTTATTAAAATATAGGTAGAGCTGTCTAGCGCACTCTAATTGTGTATACTTATAACTTTTTGTGTGGGTACTGGGAAACCACACTTTGTAGAGTTGCTTTTATCTACCACTAAAGGGTTTAACCTTTTTTTGCACATATGAAGACTTACTCACGTGTACTCTGCACTAGTAGGTAACCAGCCATGAGACGTATGAAGACTTACTCATGTGTACTCTGCACTAGTGGGTAACCAGCCATGAGACATATGAAGACTTACTCATGTGTACTCTTCACTAGTGGGTAACCAGCCATGAGACATATGTAGACTTACTCATGTGTACTCTTCACTATTGGGTAACCAGCCATGAGACATATGAAGACTTACTCATGTGCACTCTTCACTAGTGGGTAACCAGCCATGAGACATATGAAGACTTACTCATGTGTACTCTTCACTAGTGGGTAACCAGCCATGAGACATATGTAGACTTACTCATGTGTACTCTTCACTAGTGGGTAACCAGCCATGAGACATATGAAGACTTACTCATGTGCACTCTTCACTAGTGGGTAACCAGCCATGAGACATATGAAGACTTACTCATGTGTACTCTGCACTAGTGGGTAACCAGCCATGAGACATATGAAGACTTACTCATGTGTACTCTACACTAGTGGGTAACCAGCCATGAGACATATGAAGACTTACTCATGTGTACTCTGCACTAGTGGGTAACCAGCCATGAGACATATGAAGACTTACTCATGTGTACTCTTCACTAGTGGGTAACCAGCCATGAGACATATGAAGACTTACTCATGTGTACTCTGCACTAGTGGGTAACCAGCCATGAGACATATGAAGACTTACTCATGTGTACTCTTCACTAGTGGGTAACCAGCCATGAGACATATGAAGACTTACTCATGTGTACTCTTCACTAGTGGGTAACCAGCCATGAGACATATGAAGACTTACTCATGTGTACTCTTCACTAGTGGGTAACCAGCCATGAGACATATGAAGACTTACTCATGTGTACTCTGCACTAGTGGGTAACCAGCCATGAGACATATGAAGACTTACTCACGTGTACTCTGCACTAGTGGGTAACCAGCCATGAGACATATGTAGACTTACTCATGTGTACTCTTCACTAGTGGGTAACCAGCCATGAGACATATGAAGACTTACTCATGTGTACTCTGTACTAGTGGGTAACCAGCCATGAGACATATGAAGACTTACTCATGTGTACTTTTCACTAGTGGGTAACCAGCCATGAGACATATGAAGACTTACTCACGTGTACTCTGCACTAGTGGGTAACCAGCCATGAGACATATGAAGACTTACTCATGTGTACTTTTCACTAGTGGGTAACCAGCCATGAGACATATGAAGACTTACTCATGTGTACTCTGCACTAGTGGGTAACCAGCCATGAGACATATGAAGACTTACTCATGTGTACTATGCACTAGTGGGTAACCAGCCATGAGACATATGAAGACTTACTCACGTGTATTCTTCACTAGTGGGTAACCAGCCATGAGACATATGAAGACTTACTCATGTGTACTCTGCACTAGTAGGTAACCAGCCATGAGACATATGAAGACTTACTCATGTGTACTCTGCACTAGTAGGTAACCAGCCATGAGACATATGAAGACTTACTCATGTGTACTCTGCACTAGTGGGTAACCAGCCATGAGACATATGAAGACTTACTCATGTGTACTCTGCACTAGTAGGTAACCAGCCATGAGACATATGAAGACTTACTCATGTGTACTCTGCACTAGTGGGTAACCAGCCATGAGACATATGAAGACTTACTCATGTGTACTCTGCACTAGTGGGTAACCAGCCATGAGACATATGAAGACTTACTCATGTGTACTATGCACTAGTGGGTAACCAGCCATGAGACATATGAAGACTTACTCATGTGTACTCTGCACTAGTAGGTAACCAGCCATGAGACATATGAAGACTTACTCATGTGTACTCTGCACTAGTGGGTAACCAGCCATGAGACATATGAAGACTTACTCATGTGTACTCTGCACTAGTAGGTAACCAGCCATGAGACATATGAAGACTTACTCATGTGTACTATGCACTAGTGGGTAACCAGCCATGAGACATATGAAGACTTACTCATGTGTACTCTGCACTAGTAGGTAACCAGCCATGAGACATATGAAGACTTACTCATGTGTACTCTGCACTAGTAGGTAACCAGCAATGAGGCATATGAAGACTTACTCACGTGTACTCTGCACTAGTAGGTAACCAGCAATGAGACATATGAAGACTTACTCATGTGTACTATGCACTAGTGGGTAACCTGCCATGAGACATATGAAGACTTACTCATGTGTACTCTACACTAGTAGGTAACCAGCCATGAGACATATGAAGACTTACTCATGTGTACTCTGCACTAGTGGGTAACCAGCCATGAGACATATGAAGACTTACTCACGTGTACTCTGCACTAGTAGGTAACCAGCCATGAGACATATGAAGACTTACTCATGTGTACTCTGCACTAGTAGGTAACCAGCCATGAGACGTATGAACTATATGATTAAAGAACAAGACACCAGCAGAGGAAGGATAGGCTTACCTTAATGTTACAAATGCTTTACATTCTGCTGCTTTATCCAGTGCAGAACCTCGGTACATGTAGTTAAACACATGATCAGGCATTGTGAATAGATATATAACAGCAGGGCAGAGTATTAAGGTAAGTACATAATATGTAACGTTTACAGTATGCTTTAGCAGTGACACATTAGTCTCCTCCGAAAGAGAATTTTTTTTTATACCCAGGCATTTACTTTTTTTTTGTTTGTTTATGCTCTGTTTGGCGGTGATGTGAGTGAGGTTTTTTTATGTTATTTATGGTTTTTTATTTGTGTCTAGTTCTTCATTAGGACAAAAAAATCGACAGGATGAGCAGAAATCTGAGTGGTCAAAAAAACAGAAACGGAAAACACAAGTGATACAGAAGTCTTTAATGATACGGGCAAAAGCCCTGGATCCTCATCGGCCGCTGTCTGTTTGTCACAAGGAGAAACTGAGCCAGAACAGGTCTGATATTTACACAATAAACTGCAGCTCTCAAACTCTGATTTCTTTCCTATGGCATGGAGAGTCCACAACGTCACTCCAATTACTAGTGGGATATTCAACTCCTGGCCAGCGGAAGGAGGCAAAGAGCACCCCAGCAAAGCTGTTAAGTGTAACTTCCCTTACCCATAATCCCCAGCCATTCTCTTTGTCTCTGTCAATGGAGGATGTGCGAAGATTTTATCTGAATATATATTTAATCCTTTTATGGGTATTTCTCCCTACAAGCAAGGATTGGGGCTAAGCTGTGTCCTTGGCAATCTCTTTAGTAAGAGTAATGGTGGCTATTAGCAGTTAGAAAGCAGCGAAGTTGTCTTTGCTTTATTTCTAACATTATTGCTATCCCTTTATAGAAAGCCAGGGTTGGTTACTCTGTTATTTCTTTTTCTTTAGGTCCCTGATAGAGAGTGGAGTGTCTATCACACCTAAGAAGCTTTTCCTGCCCTGCAGCTAGATCCACAGGTAAGTCCCTTTGCCTTCTAGGTATTGAAGGACAGCAATTGGGAGGTTAATACCTCTTGTGGATTACCATATGGGACATACCTTAAAGGGACAGTATACACTCATTTTCATATAACTGCATGTAATAGACACTACTATAAAGAATAAGATGCACAGATACTGATATAAAAATCCAGTATAACACTGTTTAAAAACTTACTTAGAAGCTGTCAGTTTGGCTCTGTTGAAAAGGTAGCTGGAAAGCCCACTGCAAGTGGCAAATAAGACACTCCCCCCCTCCCCCTTCTTTTGCATATGAAAAGACCCTTTACACAAACAGGAGCAAGCTGGAGAAGGTAGCTGACAGTATTCACATAAAACTTTGAAGCTTGGTTAGGAGTCTGAAAATCAGAGCAATGTTATTTAAAAATAAGCAAAGCTATACATTAATTAAAAAAAACAACTTTATGGGCTATATAAATAGATCATCTACAAAACATTTATGCAAAGAAAAAATGAGTGTATAATGTCCCTTTAACCTTTATAGGTGGGTTAATTTTTAGGGAAGCATTTTTTGACAGGGCACTGGAATGTGAAACTTTTAAGGGGTTAAACGTTACCCGTAACATTTATGAGACTGGCTTGGTTTGAGGGAATAAATAGGTCTTTTAGATGTTCATTTTTATTATTGACTACAGATTAGGCTGTAGGGCAATACAGGTGGAATCTTCTTGTTATTACAAGACGCTTACTGACTTTTTATATATCGTTGGTTATTAATGTGAGAGTGGTGTGCTTTGATCGGTCAAAAACGTGCGTCTTTTCTGTGACAGTTTTCTTTCTTCCCCGATCATGTGACTCATCCACTCTTCCCCTTTAGTCTGTGCGGAGTGAGTTAGTAAGTTAGCGTAACGGCTTCTTGTCGGATAGACAGAATCTTTTCATCTCTCTTCACTCCGGTTTTATCTACTATTGGAGGTTTCCTGACAGAGGATCTGGAGAGTTCTTTTCAGTCCTAGTGTGCTCCGGTCCTGGTGCGGTATAGAGGTGTTAGGGAAGCATTGTTTAAAGACTTTTATTTTACTTTTTGCTGACATGGGGTGATTGCTCTTTAACGGTTCTAATAATAATAATTTTTATTTCTTTCATGTAATTAGCAAGAGTCCATGAGCTAGTGACGTATGGGATATACTTTCCTACCAGGAGGGGCAAAGTTTCCCAAACCTTAAAATGCCTATAAATACACCCCTCACCACACCCACAATTCAGTTTTACAAACTTTGCCTCCTATGGAGGTGGTGAAGTAAGTTTGTGCTAGATTCTACGTTGATATGCGCTCCGCAGCAGGTTGGAGCCCGGTTTTCCTCTCAGCGTGCAGTGAATGTCAGAGGGATGTGAGGAGAGTATTGCCTATTTGAATGCAATGATCTCCTTCTACGGGGTCTATTTCATAGGTTCTCTGTTATCGGTCGTAGAGATTCATCTCTTACCTCCCTTTTCAGATCGACGATATACTCTTATATATATACCATTACCTCTGCTGATTTTCGTTTCAGTACTGGTTTGGCTTTCTACAACATGTAGATGAGTGTCCTGGGGTAAGTAAGTAAGCTTATTTTCTGTGACACTCTAAGCTATGGTTAGGCACTTTTTTATAAAGTTCTAAATATATGTATTCAAACATTTATTTGCCTTGACTCAGGATGTTCAACATTCCTTATTTTCAGACAGTCAGTTTCATACTTGGGATAAATGCATTTGTTTCAATCATTTTTTTCTTACCTTAAAAAATTTGACTTTTTCCCTGTGGGCTGTTAGGCTCGCGGGGGCTGAAAATGCTTCATTTTATTGCGTCATTCTTGGCGCAAAATTTTTTTTCTGTTTCCGGCGTCATACGTGTCGCCGGAAGTTGCGTCATTTTTTGACGTTTTTTTGCGTCAAAAGTGTCGGCGTTCCGGATGTGGCGTCATTTTTGGCGCCAAATAATGTGGGCGTCTTTTTTGGCGCTAAAAAATATGGGCGTCATTTTTGTCTCCACATTATTTAAGTCTCATTATTTATTGCTTCTGGTTGCTAGAAGCTTGTTCACTGGCATTTTTTTCCCATTCCTGAAACTGTCATTTAAGGAATTTGATCAATTTTGCTTTATATGTTGTTTTTTCTTTTACATATTGCAAGATGTTCCACGTTGCAACTGAGTCAGAAGATACTTCAGGAAAATCGCTGCCCGGTGCTGGAGCTACCAAGCTAAGTGTATCTGCTATAAACTTTTGGTATCTGTTTCTCCAGCTGTTGTTTGTATTGCATGTCATGACAAACTTATTAATGCAGATAAAATTTCCTTTAGTACTGTTACATTACCTGTTGCTGTTCCGTCAACATCTAATTTTCAGAGTGTTCCTGATAACATAAGAGATTTTATTTTTTTAAATCCATTAAGAAGGCTATGTCTGTTATTTCTCCTTCTAGTATACATAAAAGTCTTTTAAAACTTCTCTTTTTTCAGATGAATTTTTAAATGAACATCATCATTCTGATACTGATAATGGTTCTTCTGGTTCAGAGGTTTCTGTCTCAGAGGTTGATGCTGATAAATCTTTGTATTTGTTCAAGATGGAATTTATTCGTTCTTTACTTAAAGAAGTATTAATTGCATTAGAAATAGAGGATTCTGGTCCTCTTGATACTAAATCTAAACGTTTAAATAAGGTTTTTAAATCTCCTGTAGTTATTCCAGAAGTGTTTTCTCTCCCTGATGCTATTTCTGAAGTAATTTCCAGGGAATGGAATAATTTGGGTAATTCATTTATTCCTTCTAAACGTTTAAGCAATTATATCCTGTGCCATCTGACAGATTAGAGTTTTGGGACAAAATCTCTAAGGTTAATGGGGCTGTCTCTACTCCTGCTAAACGTACTACTATTCCTATGGCAGATAGTACTTCATTTAAGGATCCTTTAGATAGGAAAATTGAATCCTTTCTAAGAAAAGCTTACTTATGTTCAGGTAATCTTCTTAGACCTGCTATATTTTTAGCGGATGTTGCTGCAGCTTCAACTTTTTGGTTAGAAGCTTTAGCGCAACAAGTAACAGATCATAATTTTATAGCTTTATTATTATTCTATAACATGCTATTAATTTTATTTGTGATACCATCTTTTGATATCATTAGAGTTGATGTCAGGTATATGTCTCTAGCTATTTTAGCTAGAAAAGCTTTATGGCTTAAAACTTGGAATACTGATATGTCTTCTAAGTCAACTTTGCTTTCCCTTTCTTTCCAGGGTAATAAATTATTCGATTCTCAGTTGGATTCTATTATCTCAACTGTTACTGGAGGGAAGGGAACTTTTTTACCAAAGGATAAAAAATCTAAGGTAAATTTAGGTCTAATAATCATTTTCGTTCCTTTCCTCACAACAAGGAACAAAAGCCTGATCCTTCATCCTCAGGAGCGTTATCAGTTTGGAAACCATTTCCAGTTTGGAATATATCCAAGCCTTATAGAAACCTATAGCCAGCTCCTAAATACCCATGAAGGTGCGGCCCTCATTCCAGCTCAGCTGGTATGGGGCAGTTTACGTTTTCTTCAAGGAAATTTGGATCAATTCCGTTCACAATCTCTGGTTTCAGAACATTGTTTCAGAAAGGTACAGAATTGGCTTCAAGTTAAGGCCTCCTGCAAAGAGATTTTTTTCTTTCCCGTGTCCCAGTAAACACAGCAAAGGCTCAGCATTTCTGAAATGTGTTTCAGATCTAGAGTTGGCTGGAGTAATTATGCCAGTTCCAGTTCTGGAACAGGGGCTGGGGTTTTATTCTATCTCTTCATTGTACCAAAGAAGGTCAATTCCTTTAGACCAGTTCCGGATCTATCAATATTGAATCGTTATGTAAGGATACCAACATTCAAGATGGTAACTGTAGGACTATCCTGCCTTTGGTTTAGCAAGGGCATTATATGTCTACAATAAATTTACAGGATGCATATCTGCATATTACGATTCATCCAGATCACTTTTAGTTTCTGAGATTCTCTTTTTAGACAAGCATTACCAGTTTTGTGCCTCTACCGTTTGGCCTAGAGTCAGCTCCAAGAATTTTTTTCAAAGGTTCTCGGTGCCCTTCTGTCTGTAATCAGAGAACAGGGTTTTGGTATTTCCTTATTTGGACGATATCTTGGTACTTGCTCAGTCTTCACATTTCGCAGAATCTCATACGAATCGACTTGTGTTGTTTCTTCAAGATCATGGTTGGAGGATCAATTTACCAATCAGTTCATTGTTTCCTCAGACAAGGGTAACCATTTTAGGTTTCCAGATAGATTCAGTGTCTATGACTCTGTCCTTGTCAGATAAGAGAAGTTTAACATTGATATCAGCTTGTCAAAACCTTCAGTCACAATCATTCCCTTTGGTAGCCTTATGCATGGAAATTTTAGGTCTTAGGACTGCCGCATCGGATGCGTTCTCCTTTGCTCGTTTTCACATGCGACCTCTTCAGCTCTGTATGCTGAACCAGTGGTGCAGGGATTACACACAGATATCTCAATTAATATCTTTAAACCGATTATACGACACTCTCTGACATGGTGGACAGTTCACCATCGTTTAGTTCAGGGGGCTTCTTTGTTCTTCCGACCTGGACTATAATCTCAACAGATGCAAGTCTTACAGGTTGGGGAGCTGTGTGGGGGTCTCTGACGGCACAAGGGGTTTGGGAATCTCAGGAGGTGAGATTACCGATCAATATTTTTGAACTCCGTGCAATTTTCAGAGCTCTTCAGTCTTGGCCTCTTCTGAAGAGAGAGTTGTTAATTTGTTTTCAGATAGACAATGTCACAGCTGTGGCATACATCAATCATCAAGGAGGGACTCACAGTCCTCTGGCTATGAAAGAAGTATCTCGAATTTTGGTTTGGGCGGAATCCAGCTCCTGTCTAATCTCTGCGGTTCATATCCCAGGTATAGACAATTGGGAAGCGGATTATCTCAGTCGCCAAACGTTGCATCCGGGCGAATGGTCTTTTCACCCAGAGGTATTTCTTCAGATTGTTCAAATGTGGGAACTCCCAGAAATAGATCTGATGGCTTCTCATCTAAACAAGAAACTTCCCTGGTATCTGTCCAGATCCCGGGATCCTCGGGCGGAAGCAGTGGATACATTATCACTTCCTTGGAAGTATCATCCTGCCTATATCTTTCCGCCTCTAGTTCTTCTTCCAAGAGTATTCTCCAAGATTCTAAGGAATGCTCGTTTGTCCTGCTGGTAGCTCCAGCATGGCCTCACAGGTTTTGGTATGCAGATCTTGTCCGGATGGCCTCTTGCCAGCTGTGGATTCTTCCGTTAAGACCAGACTTTCTGTCGCAAGGTCCTTTTTTTCCATCAGGATCTTAAATCCTTAAATTTTAAGGTATGGAGTTTGAACGCTTGATGCTTGGTCAAAGAAGGTTTCTCTGACTCTGTGATTAATACTATGTGACAGGCTCGTAAATCTGTATCTAGAGAGATATATTATAGAGTCTGGAAGACTTATATTTCTTAGTGTCTTTCTCATCATTTTTTCTTGGCATTCTTTTTGAATACCGAGAATTTTACAGTTTCTTCAGGATGGTTTAGATAAAGGTTTGTCCGTAAGTTCCTTGAAAGGACAAATCTCTGCTCTTTCTGTTCTTTTTTCACAGAAGGATTGCTAATCTTCCTGATATTCATTGTTTTGTACAAGCTTTGGTTCGTATAAAACCTGTCATTAAGTCAATTTCTCCTCCTTGGAGTTTGAATTTGGTTCTGGGGGCTTTTCAAGCTCCTCCTTTTGAACTCATGCATTCTTTGGTCGTTATATTACTTTCTTGGAAAGTTTTGTTTCTTTTGGCCATCTCTTCTGCCAGAAGAGTCTCTGAATTATCTGCTCTTTCTTGTGAGTCTCCTTTTCTGATTTTTCATCAGGATAAGGCGGTGCTGCAAACTTCTTTTGAATTTTTTACCTAAGGTTGTGAATTCTAACAACATTAGTAGAGAAATTGTGGTTCCTTCATTATGTCCTAATCCTATGAATTCTAAGGAGAAATCATTGCATTCTTTGGATGCTGTTAGAGCTTTGTATTATTATGTTTAAGCTACTAAGTCTTTCCGAAAGACTTCTAGTCTATTTGTCATCTTTTCCGGTTCTAGAAAAGGCCAGAAAGCTTCTGCCATTTCTTTGGCATCTTGGTTGAAATCTTTATTTCATCATGCCTATGTCGAGTCGGGTAAAATTCCGCCTCGAAGGATTACAGTTCATTCTACTAGGTCAGTTTCTACTTCCTGGGCGTTTAGGAATGAAGCTTCGGTTGATCAGATTTGCAAAGCAGCAACTTGGTCCTCTTTGCATACTTTTTCTAAATTCTACCATTTTGATGTGTTTTCTTCTTCTGAAGCAGTTTTTGGTAGAAAAGTACTTTAGGCAGTGGGTTCAGTTTGAATCTTCTGCTTATGTTTTTCATTAAACTTTATTTTGGGTGTGGATTATTTTCAGCAGGAATTGGCTGTCTTTATTTTATCCCTCCCTCTCTAGTGACTCTTGTGTGGAAAGATCCACATCTTGGGTAGTCATTATCCCATACGTCACTAGCTCATGGACTCTTGCTAATTACATGAAAGAAAACATAATTTATGTAAGAACTTACCTGATAAATTCATTTCTTTCATATTAGCAAGAGTCCATGAGGCCCGCCCTTTTTTGTGGTGGTTTTGATTTTTTTGTATAAAGCACAATTATTCCAATTCCTTATTTTATATGCTTTCGCACTTTTTTCTTATCACCCCACTTCTTGGCTATTCGTTAAACTGAATTGTGGGTGTGGTGAGGGGTGTATTTATAGGCATTTTAAGGTTTGGGAAACTTTGCCCCTCCTGGTAGGAATGTATATCCCATACGTCACTAGCTCATGGACTCTTGCTAATATGAAAGAAATGAATTTATCAGGTAAGTTCTTACATAAATTATGTTTTTTATTAATTTAGGAATCTGCTCTGTTATGGATTCAGACCATATTACATCTATTTACTTTGAAAAATATTTGCTTTGTCTGGAGGCTTAGGTTGTACCTCCTGTGCAATTCTGCTCCACTTGCTTATCTAAGACCTTAAAATTTAAAGACGAATTACGTCCTTCTAAACCATATGTCTCTCAGGATATGCCACGGCTTTCTCCTCAGACGTCCCAAGCTATGGCTGTTTCACATGCAGTGTCATGCTGTTCCTCTCAACCTCTTGGAGGTGTTTATTTGCCAGGAGATTTTGCTGCACAGATAACCTCTGCAGTGTCTGCAGCTTTATCTGCTTTCCCTACTTCGGGTAAGCGTAAGAGGAAATCTAGACATATTTCTGCTAGTAAGGTTTCTGACTCCTCTAAATCTGTGCTGGTCAACCTTTCCCACTTTTCAGATGAGGTGGATACTTCAGTAGCTTCTGAAGGTGAGATCTCAGATTCTGACACTATAGGGGAAAAATCTTCTGAATCTGAAGAAGTTGATTTCAGATTTTAGCTTGAACATTTCCGGTTGCTACTGAAGGAGGTTCTAGCTACTTTGGACGACTCTGAACCTAAAAAGTGTACTAAACTTAATAGAGTTTCTGATGCTCCCTCATCCATGAATGTTTTTCCTGTTCCAGACAAGATGTCTGAAATTATAGCTCAGGAATGGGATACATCAGGGGTTTCTTTTTCTCCTTTCCCTGTTTTTAAAAAGATGTTTCCTGTTGACCTTTCATGACTTATGGTGCACAGTGCCTAAGGTAGAAGGAGCTATCTCTACTCAAGTTAAAAGAACTACTATTCCTCTAGAGGATAGTTGTTCCTTTAAGGATCCCATGGATAAGAAGCTAGAGGCTTACTTAAAAAATATGTACTTCCATCAAGGTTTACAGTGGCAACCTGCGGCAAGTATTCCTACGGTTGCGGGTGCAGCATCTTACTGGTGCAATGCCCTGCCTGATCTGATATCAGAGGAGACTATGATTGAGGAGATCCAAGATAGGATCAAGGCTCTTAAATTAGACAATACCTTTATCTGCGATGCCAACATGCAGATAATTAGACTGGGAGCTAAGATATCTAGCGTCACTGTTCTTGCTCATATAGCTCTTTAGTTAAAATCTTGGTTGGCTGATGTATCTTCAAAGGCCAAGCTTTTGGCTTTACCTTATAAGGGTAAAACCCTATTCGGTCCTGGTCTATCGGAAATCATTTCAGAGATTACGGGTGAGAAGGGATCTTTCCTACCTCAGGACAAGAAGAATAGACCTAAGGGTCGACAGCGTTCTAATTTTCATTCCTTTCGCAACTTTAAGGGACAGAAGTCTTCTTCTAAACCAGACCAATCCAGGTCCTCTTGAAAGTCCAGCCAGTCTTGGAATAAGGGAAAACAAAACAAAAAGCCTTCCACTGACTCTAAATAAGCATGAAGGATCCGCCCCAATCAGATTTTGGATCAAGTGGGGGGTAGGCTTTCCTTTTTTTGACAGACTTGGATACACGATGTCCCAGATCCGTGGGCTGTGAACTTAGTATCCCAGGGTTACAAAACAGGATTCAAGTCTTGCCCTCCAAAGGGCAGATTTCTCCTGTCAAGACTATCCTCAAACCAGGTATAAATGGAGGCCTTCTCAAATTGTGTAGATTACCTATCCTCCCTGGGAGTTATTGTACCAGTCCCTCTAGAGGAACAAGGTCAAGGATTCTATTCCAATCTATTTGTGGTTCCCAAAAAGGAGGGAACTTTCCATCCAATCCTAGACTTAAAGTGCCTCAACAAATTCCTCAGGGTTCTGTCCTTAAAGATGGAAACTATTCGTTCCATTCTTCCATTGGTTCAGGAAGGTCAATTCATGACGACTATAGACCTGAAGGACACGTACTTACACGTTCCCATTCACATGGATCATCACTAGTTTCTAAGGTTTGCCTTTCTGGACAAGCATTTCCAGTTTATTGCACTTCTGTTTGGTCTTGCCACTGCTCCCAGAATATTCACAAAAGTTCTGGGGTCTCTATTGGCAGTGATCAGATCCCAGGGTATTGCTGTGGCACCTTATCTAGACGACATCTTGTTTCAGGAATCATCTTCTCAACTAGCAAAATCTCATACAGAGATGTTGTTGTATTTTCTACATTCCCACGGGTGGAAAATGAATCTGAAAAAGAGTTCTCTAGTTCCAGCTACAATAGGGTGTATCCTAGGGACAATCATAGATTCCCTGTCCATGAAGATTTTCCTGACTGACGTCAGAAAATCCAAACTTCTTGCTTCTTGCCTTTCTCTCCAGGCTGCTATTCGTCCATCAGTGGCTCAATGCATGGAGGTGATTAGTCTGATGGTGGCTTCCATGGACATCATTCTTCTTGCTCGGTTCCATATGCGACTGCTGCAGCTTTGCATGCTCAGTCAATTGAACGGAGACCATTTAGATTTATCGCAGAAGATAATTCTGGATCCCCTAACAAGAGACTCTCGTGGTGGATTTCACAGGAACATCTGTCTCGGGCACTTGCTTCCTGAGATCTTTCTGGGTGATTGTGACTACAGACACCAGCCTGTTAGGCTGGGGAGCTGTTTGGGGTTCTCTAAAAGTTCAGGGTCTGTGGTCTCTGGAAAAGTTTTCTCTTCCCATAAACATCTTGGAGTTGAGAGAAATCTTCAATGCCTTGACAGCTTGGCCTCAGTTATCTGGTTTATCAGAATCCAGTCAGACAACATCACCTAAATGGCTTTACATTAGCCACCAGGGAGGAACTTGGAGTTCCTTGGGCATTCTGCAGTGGGCACAAACGTCTGGCAGATTTGCCAGATGTTCAAGCTTTTGTTCAGGCCCTGGTCAGAATCAAGCCTGTGTTTAAACCTGTTGCTCCCCTTTGGAACCTTAATCTTATTCTTAAAGTT